>NW_022264376.1:0-30172 GCF_002021735.2 Oncorhynchus kisutch
TATTATACATGTTGTATTGTAGTGGTGGTATTATACATGTTGTATTGTAGTGGTGGTATTATACATGTTGTATTGTAGTGGTGGTGGTATTTACATGTTGTATTGTAGTGGTGTGTATATACATGTTGTATTGTAGTGGTAGTGGTGTATTATACATGTTGTATTGTAGTGGTGGTATTATACATGTTGTATTGTAGTGGTGGTGGTATTATACATGTTGTATTGTAGTGGTGGTATTATACATGTTGTATTGTAGTGGTGTATTATACATGTTGTATTGTAGTGGTGGTATTATACATGTTGTATTGTAGTGGTGGTATTATACATGTTTATTGTAGTGGTGTGGTATTATACATGTTGTATTGTAGTGTGGGTATTATACATGTTGTATTGTAATATTAGTGGTGTTATTATACATGTTGTATTGTAGTGGTGGTATTATACATGTTGTATTGTAGTGGTGGTATTATACATTTTGTATTGTATGGTGGTATTATACATGTTGTATTGTAGTGGTGGTATTATACATGTTGTATTGTAGTGGTGGTATTATACATGTTGTATTGTAGTGGTGGTGGTATTATACATGTTGTATTGTAGTGGTGGTGTTTATACATGTTTGTATTGTATGGTGGTATTATACATGTTGTATTGTAGTGGTGGTATTATACATGTTGTATTGTAGTGTGGTGTGTATTATACATGTTGTATTGTAGTGGTGGTATTATACATGTTGTATTGTAGTGGTGGTGTATATACATGTTGTATTGTAGTGGTGTGGTATTATACATGTTGTATTGTAGTGGTGGTATTATACGTTGGTATTGTAGTGGTGGTATTATACATGTTGTATTGTAGTGGTGGTATTATACATGTTGTAGATGTGTATAAGAGACAGGTATTATACATGTTGTATTGTAGTGGTGGTGGTATTATACATGTTGTATTGTAGTGGTGGTATTATACATGTTGTATTGTATGGTATAGTGGTGGTATTATACATGTTGTATTGTAGTGGTGGTATTATACATGTTGTATTGTATGGTGGTGGTATTATACATGTTGTATTGTAGTGGTGGTATTATACATGTTGTATTGTAGTGGTGTGTGGTATTATACATGTTGTATTGTAGTGGTGGTATTATACATGTGTATTGTATGGTGGTTGTGTGTGGTATTATACATGTTGTATTGTAGTGGTGGTATTATACATGTTGTATTGTAGTGTGGTGTATTATACATGTTGTATTGTAGTGGTGGTATTATACATGTTGTATTGTAGTGTGGTGGTATTATACATGTTGTATTGTAGTGGTGGTGGTATTATACATGTTGTATTGTAGTGGTGGTATTATACATGTTGTTATTGTAGTGGTGGTGGTATTATACATGTTGTATTGTAGTGGTGGTATTATACATGTTGTATTGTAGTGGTGGTATTATACATGTTGTATTGTAGTGGTGGTATTATACATGTTGTATTGTGTGGTGGTGGTATTATACATGTGTATTGTAGGTGTGGTATTATACATGTTGTATTGTAGTGGTGGTATTATACATGTTGTATTGTAGTGGTGGTATTATACATGTTGTATTGTAGTGGTGGTGGTATTATACATGTTGTATTGTAGTGGTGGTATTATACATGTTGTATTGTAGATATGTTGTGGTATTATACATGTTGTATTGTAGTGGTGGTATTATACATGTTGTATTGTAGTGGTGGTGGTATTATACATGTTGTATTGTAGTGGGTGGTATTATACATGTTGTATTGTAGTGGTGGTATTATACATGTTGTATTGTAGTGGTGGTATTATACATGTTGTATTGTAGTGGTGGTGGTATTATACATGTTGTATTGTAGTGGTGGTATTATACATGTTGTATTGTAGTGGTGGTATTATACATGTTGTATTGTAGTGGTGGTATTATACATGTTGTATTGTATTGGTGGTGGTATTATACATGTTGTATTGTAGTGGTGGTATTATACATGTTGTATTGTATATGTGGTGGTATTATACATGTTGTATTGTATTGGTGGTATTATACATGTTGTATTGTAGTGGTGGTGGTATTATACATGTTGTATTGTAGTGGTGGTATTATACATGTTGTATTGTAGTGGTGGTATTATACATGTTTTGTATTGTAGTGGTGGTATTATACATGTTGTATTGTAGTGGTGGTATTATACATGTTGTATTGTAGTGGTGTGGTATTATACATGTTGTTTGTAGTGTGGTGGTATTATACATGTTGTATTGTAGTGGTGGTATTATACATGTTGTATTGTAGTGGTGGTATTATACATGTTGTATTGTAGTGGTGGTGGTATTATACATGTTGTATTGTAGTGGTGGTATTATACATGTTTGTATTGTAGTGGTGGTATTATACATGTTGTATTGTAGTGGTGGTATTATACATGTTGTATTGTAGTGGTGGTGGTATTATACATGTTGTATTGTAGTGGTGGTATTATACATGTTGTATTGTAGTGGTGGTGGTATTATACATGTTGTATTTGTAGTGGTGGTATTATACATGTTGTATTGTAGTTTGTTATTATACATGTTGTATTGTATGGTGGTGGTATTATACATGTTGTATTGTAGTGGTGTGGTATTATACATGTTGTATTGTAGTGGTGGTATTATACATGTTGTATTGTAGTGGTGGTATTATACATGTTGTATTGTATGGTGGTGGTATTATACATGTTGTATTGTAGTATGGTGTGGTATTTATACATGTTGTATTGTAGTGGTGGTATTATACATGTTGTTATTGTAGTGGTGGTATTATACATGTTGTATTGTAGTGGTGGTATTATACATGTTGTATTGTAGTGGTGGTATATACATGTTGTATTGTAGTGGTGGTGGTATTATACATGTTGTATTGTAGTGGGGTGGTATTATACATGTTGTATTGTAGTGGTGGTATTATACATGTTGTATTGTAGTGTGGTGGTATTATACATGTTGTATTTAGTAGGTGGTGGTATTATACATGTTGTATTGTAGTGGTGGTATTATACATGTTGTATTGTAGTGGTGGTGGTATTATACATGTTGTATTGTAGTGGTGGTATTATACATGTTGTATTGTAGTGGTGGTGGTATTATACATGTTGTATTGTAGTGGTGGTATTATACATGTTGTATTGTAGTGGTGGTATTATACATGTTGTATTGTAGTGGTGGTATTATACATGTTGTATTGTAGTGGTGGTATTATACATGTTGTATTGTAGTGGTGGTGGTATTATACATGTTGTATTGTAGTGGGTGGTATTATACATGTTGTATTGTATGTGGTATTATACATGTTGTATGTAGTGGTGGTGGTATTATACATGTTGTATTGTAGTGGTGGTATTATACATGTTGTATTGTTAGTGTGGTGGTATTATACATGTTGTATTGTAGTGGTGGTATTATACATGTTGTATTGTAGTGGGGTGGTATTATACATGTTGTATTGTAGTGTGGTATTATACATGTTGTATTGTAGTGGTGGTATTATACATGTTGTATTGTAGTGGTGGTATTATACATGTTGTATTGTAGTGGTGGTATTATACATTTGTTTGTAGTGGTGGTGTATTATACATGTTGTATTGTAGTGGTGGTGGTATTATACATGTTGTATTGTAGTGGTGGTATTATACATGTTGTATTGTAGTGGTGGTATTATACATGTTGTATTGTGTGGTGGTGGTATTATACATGTTTGTATTGTAGTGGTGGTATTTATACATGTTGTATTGTAGTGTGGTGGTATTATACATGTTGTATTGTAGTGGTGGTATTATACATGTTGTATTGTAGTGGTGTGGTATTATACATGTTGTATTGTAGTGGTGGTATTATACATGTTGTATTGTAGTGGTGGTGGTATATACATGTTGTATTGTAGTGGTGGTATTATACATGTTGTATTGTAGTGGTGGTATTATACATGTTGTATTGTAGTGGTGGTGGTTATACATGTTGTATTGTAGTGGTGTGTATTATACATGTTGTATTGTAGTGGTGGTATTATACATGTTGTATTGTAGTGGTGGTATTATACATGTTGTATTGTAGTGGTGGTGGTATTATACATGTTGTATTGAAGATATGTAGTGGTGTTATACATGTTGTATTGTAGTGGTGGTATTATACATGTTGTATTGTAGTGGTGGTATTATACATGTTGTATTGTAGTGGTGGTATTATACATGTTGTATTGTAGTGGTGGTATATACATGTTATTGTAGTGGTGGTGTATTATACATGTTGTATTGTAGTGTGTATTATACATGTTGTATTGTAGTGGTGGTATTATACATGTTGTATTGTAGGTGGTGGTATTATACATGTTGTATTGTAGTGGTGGTGGTATTATACATGTTGTATTGTAGTGGTGGTATTATACATGTTGTATTTAGTGGTGGTGGTATTATACATGTTGTATTGTAGTGGTGGTATTATACATGTTGTATTGTAGTGGTGGTATTATACATGTTGTATTGTAGTGGTGGTATTATACATGTTGTATTGTAGTGGTGGTATTATACATGTTGTATTGTAGTGGTGGTATTATACATGTTGTATTGTAGTGTGGTGGTATTATACATGTTTGTATTGTAGTGGTGGTGGTATTATACATGTTGTATTGTAGTGGTGGTATTATACATGTTGTATTGTAGTGGTGGTATTATACATGTTGTATTGTAGTGGTGGTGGTATTATACATGTTGTATTGTAGTGGTGGTATATTATACTGTTGTATTGTAGATATATAGTGGAGTGGTATTATACATGTTGTATTGTAGTGGTGGTATTATACATGTTGTATTGTAGTGGTGGTGGTATTATACATGTTTATTGTAGTGGTGGTATTATACATGTTGTATTGTAGTGGTGGTATTATACATGTTGTATTGGTGGTGGTATTATACATGTTGTATTGTAGTGGTGTATTATACATGTTGTATTGTAGTGGTGGTATTATACATGTTGTATTGTAGTGGTGGTGGTATTATACATGTTGTTTGTAGTGTGGTATTATACATGTTGTATTGTAGTGGTGGTATTATACATGTTGTATTGTAGTGGTGGTGGTATATACATGTTGTATTGTAGTGGTGGTATTATACATGTTGTATTGTAGTTGTGGGGGTATATACATGTTGTATTGTAGTGGTGTTATTATACATGTTGTATTGTAGTGGTGGTATTATACATGTTGTATTGTAGTGTGGTGGTATTATACATGTTGTATTGTAGTGGTGGTGGTATTATACATGTTGTATTGTAGTAGTGGTGGTATTATACATGTTGTATTGTAGTGGTGGTATTATACATGTTGTATTGTAGTGTGGTGGTATTATACATGTTGTATTGTAGGTGGTGGTATTATACATGTTGTATTGTAGTGGTGGTATTATACATGTTGTATTGTAGTGGTGGTATTATACATGTTGTATTGTAGTGGTGGTATTATACATGTTGTATGTAGTGGTGGTGGTATTATACATGTTGTATTGTAGTGGTGGGGTATTATACATGTTGTATTGTAGTGGTGGTATTATACATGTTGTATTGTAGTGGTGGTATTATACATGTTGTATTGTAGTGGTGGTATTATACATGTTGTATTGTGTGGTGGTGGTATTATACATGTTGTATTGTAGTGGTGGTGGTATTATACATGTTGTATTGTATTGTGGTGGTATTATACATGTTGTATTGTAGTGGTGGTATTATACATGTTGTATTGTAGTGGTGGTATTATACATGTTGTATTGTAGTGGTGGTGTATTATACATGTTGTATTGTAGTGGTGGGTTATACATGTTGTATGTATTGTAGTGGTGGTATTATACATGTTGTATTGTAGTGGTGGTATTATACATGTTGTATTGTAGTGGTGGTGGTATTATACATGTTGTATTGTAGTGGTGGTATTATACATGTTGTATTGTAGTGGTGGTATTATACATGTTGTATTGTAGTGGTGGTATTATACATGTTGTATTGTAGTGGTGGTATTATACATGTTGTATTGTAGTGGTGGTGGTATTATACATGTTGTATTGTAGTGGTGGTGGTATTATACATGTTGTATTGTAGTGGTATATACATGTTGTATTGTAGTGGGTGGTATTATACATGTTGTATTGTAGTGGTGGTATTATTAACATGTTTGTATGTATGTAGTGGTGTTATACATGTTGTTTGTAGTGGTGGTATTATACATGTTGTATTGTAGTGGTGGTATTATACATGTTGTATTGTAGTGGTGGTATTATACATGTTGTATTGTAGTGGTGGTATTATACATGTTGTATTGTAGTGGTGTGGTATTATACATGTTGTATTGTAGTGGTGGTGTATTATACATGTTGTATTGTAGTGGTGGTATTATACATGTTGTATTGTAGTGGTGGTATTTATACATGTTGTATTGTAGTGGTGTGGTATTATACATGTTGTATTGTAGTGGTGGTATTATACATGTTGTATTGTAGTGGTGGTGGTATTATACATGTTGTATTGTAGTGGTGGTATTATACATGTTGTATTGTAGTGGTGGTGGTTTATACATGTTGTGTTTGTAGTGGTGGTATTATACATGTTGTATTGTAGTGGTGGTATTATACATGTTGTATTGTAGTGGTGGTATTATACATGTTGTATTGTAGTGGTGGTGGTATTATACATGTTGTATTGTAGTGGTGGTATTATACATGTTGTATTGTAGTGGTGGTATTATACATGTTGTATTGTAGTGGTGGTATTATACATGTTGTATTGTAGTGGTGTGGTATTATACATGTATTGTAGTGTGTGGGTTATACATGTTGTATTGTAGTGGTGGTGGTATTATACATGTTGTATTGTAGTGGTGGTATTATACATGTTGTATTGTAGTGGTGGTATTATACATGTTGTATTGTAGTGGTGGTATTATACATGTTGTATTGTAGTGGTGGTATTATACATGTTGTATTGTAGTGGTGGTATTATACATGTTGTATTGTAGTGGTGGTATTATACATGTTGTATTGTAGTGGTGTGGTATTATACATGTTGTATTGTAGTGGTGGTGGTATTATACATGTTGTATTGTAGTGGTGGTATTATACATGTTGTATTGTAGTGGTGGTATTATACATGTTGTATTGTAGTGGTGGTGGTATATACATGTTGTATTGTAGTGGTGGTATTATACATGTTGTATGTATTATATAGTGGTGGTATTATACATGTTGTATTGTAGTGGTGGTATTATACATGTTGTATTGTAGTGGTGGTATTATACATGTTGTATTGTAGTGTGGTATTATACATGTTGTATTGTAGTGGTGGTGGTATTATACATGTTGTTTGTAGTGGTGGTATTATACATGTTGTATTGTAGTGGTGGTATTATACATGTTGTATTGTAGTGTGGTGGTATTATACATGTTGTATTGTGTGGTGGTGGTATTATACATGTTGTATTGTAGTGGTGGTGGTATTATACATGTTGTATTGTAGTGGTGGTATTATACATGTTGTATTGTAGTGGTGGTATTATACATGTTGTATTGTAGTGGTGGTGGTATTATACATGTTATTGTAGTGGTGGTATTATACATGTTGTATTGTAGTGGTGGTATTATACATGTTGTATTGTAGTGGTGGTATTATACATGTTGTATTGTAGTGGTGGTGGTATTATACATGTTGTATTGTAGTGGTGGTGGTATTATACATGTTGTATTGTAGTGGTGGTATTATACATGTTGTATTGTAGTGGTGGTATTATACATGTTGTATTGTAGTGGTGGTATTATACATGTTGTATTGTAGTGGTGGTGGTATTATACATGTTGTATTGTAGTGTGGTGGTATTATACATGTTGTATTGTAGTGGTGGTATTATACATGTTGTATTGTAGTGGTGGTGGTATTATACATGTTGTATTGTAGTGGTGGTGTTATACATGTTGTATTGTAGATATATAGTGGTGGTATTATACATGTTGTATTGTAGTGGTGGTATTATACATGTTGTATTGTAGTGGTGGTGGTATTATACATGTTGTATTGTAGTGGTGGTATTATACATGTTGTATTGTAGTGGTGGTGGTATTGTACATGTTGTTTTGTAGTGGTGGTATTATACATGTTGTATTGTAGTGGTGGTATTATACATGTTGTATTGTAGTGGTGGTGGTATTATACATGTTGTATTGTAGTGGTGGTATTATACATGTTGTATTGTAGTTGTAGTGGTGGTATTATACATGTTGTATTGTAGTGGTGGTATTATACATGTTGTATTGTAGTGGTGTGGTATTATACATGTTGTATTGTAGTGGTGGTATTATACATGTTGTATTGTAGTGGTGGTATTATACATGTTGTATTGTAGTGGTGGTATTATACATGTTGTATTGTATGGTGGTGGTATTATACATGTTGTATTGTAGTGGTGGTATTATACATGTTGTATTGAAGATATGTTGTGGTGTTATATATGTTGTATTGTAGTGGTGGTATTATACATGTTGTATTGTAGTGGTGTGGTATATTATACATGTTGTATTGTATTGTGTGTGGTATTATACATGTTGTATTGTAGTGGTGGTGGTATTATACATGTTGTATTGTGTGTGGTGGTATTATACATGTTGTATTGTAGTGGTGGTATTATACATGTTGTATTGTAGTGGTGGTATTATACATGTTGTATTGTAGTGGTGGTATTATACATGTTGTATTGTAGTGGTGGTATTATACATGTTTGTATGTAGTGGTGGTGTATTATACATGTTGTATTGTAGTGGTGGTATTATACATGTTGTATTGTTTGTATATATAGTGGTGGTATTATACATGTTGTATTGTAGTGGTGGTATTATACATGTTGTATTGTAGTGGTGGTGGTATTATACATGTTGTATTGTAGTGGTGGTATTATACATGTTGTATTGTAGTGGTGGTGGTATTGTACATGTTGTTTTGTAGTGGTGGTATTATACATGTTGTATTGTAGTGGTGGTTGTAGTGGTATTATACATGTTGTATTGTAGTGGTGGTATTATACATGTTGTATTGTAGTGGTGGTGGTATTATACATGTTGTATTGTAGTGGTGGTATTATACATGTTGTATTGTAGTGGTGGGGTATTATACATGTTGTATTGTAGTGGTGGTGGTATTATACATGTTGTATTGTAGTGGTGGTATTATACATGTTGTATTGTAGTGGTGGTATTATACATGTTGTATTGTAGTGGTGGTATTATACATGTTGTATTGTGTATAAGAGACAGGTATTGTAGTGGTGGTATTATACATGTTGTATTGTAGTGGTGGTATATACATGTTGTATTGTGTGGTGGTGGTATTATACATGTTGTATTGTAGTGGTGGTATTATACATGTTGTATTGTAGTGGTGGTATTATACATGTTGTATTGTAGTGGTGGTATTATACATGTTGTATTGTAGTGGTGGTGGTATTATACATGTTGTATTGTAGTGGTGGTATTATACATGTTGTATTGTAGATATGTAGTGGTGGTATTATACATGTTGTATTGTAGTGGTGGTATTATACATGTTGTATTGTGGTGGTGGTATACATGTTGTATTGTAGTGGTGGTATTATACATGTTGTATTGTAGTGGTGGTATTATACATGTTGTATTGTAGTGGTGGTATTATACATGTTGTATTGTAGTGGTGGTGGTATTATACATGTTGTATTGTAGTGGTGGTGGTATTATACATGTTGTATTTGTAGTGGTGGTATTATACATGTTGTATTGTAGTGGTGGTATTATACATGTTGTATTGTAGTGTGGTGGTATATACATGTTGTATTGTAGTGGTGGTATTATACATGTTGTATTGTAATAGTAGTGTGGTATTATACATGTTGTATTGTAGTGGTGGTATTATACATGTTGTATTGTAGTGGTGTGGTATTATACATGTTGTATTGTAGTGGTGGTATTATACATGTTGTATTGTAGTGGTGGTATTATACATGTTGTATTGTAGTGGTGGTATTATACATGTTGTATTGTAGTGGTGGTATTATACATGTTGTATTGTAGTGGTGGTATTATACATGTTGTATTGTAGTGGTGGTGGTATTATACATGTTGTATTGTAGTGGTGGTGTTATTATACATGTTGTATTGTAGTGGTGGTATTATCATGTTGTATTGTAGTGGTGGTATTATACATGTTGTATTGTAGTGGTGTGGTATTATACATGTTGTATTGTAGTGGTGGTATTATACATTGTATGTAGTATGTAGTGGTGGTATTATACATGTTGTATTGTAGTGGTGGTATTATACATGTTGTATTGTAGTGGTGGTGGTATTATACATGTTGTATTGTAGTGGTGGTATTATACATGTTGTATTGTAGTGGTGGTATTATACATGTTGTATTGTAGTGGTGGTATTATACATGTTGTATTGTAGTGGTGGTATTATACATGTTGTATTGTAGTGGTGTGGTATTATACATGTTGTATTGTAGTGGTGGTGGTATTTACATGTTGTATTGTAGTGGTGGTATTATACATGTTGTATTGTAGTGGTGGTATTATACATGTTGTATTGTAGTGGTGGTATTATACATGTTGTATTGTAGTGGTGGTGTTTATACATGTTGTATTGTAGTGGTGGTATTATACATGTTGTATTGTAGTGGTGGTATTATACATGTTGTATTGTAGTGGTGGTATTATACATGTTGTATTGTAGTGGTGGTATTATACATGTTGTATTGTATGGTGTGGGGTATTATACATGTTGTATTGTATGGTGGTGGTATTATACATGTTGTATTGTAGTGGTGGTATTATACATGTTGTATTGTAGTGGTGGTGTATTATACATGTTGTATTGTAGTGGTGGTGGTATTATACATGTTTGTATTGTAGTGGTGGTATTATACATGTTGTATTGTAGTGGTGGTATTATACATGTTGTATTGTAGTGGTGGTATTATACATGTTGTATTGTAGTGGTGGTATTATACATGTTGTATTGTAGTGGTGGTATTATACATGTTGTATTGTAGTGGTGGTATTATACATGTTGTATTGTAGTGGTGGTGGTATTATACATGTTGTATTGTAGTGGTGGTATTATACATGTTTGTATTGTAGTGGTGGTATTATACATGTTGTATTGTGTGGTGGTGGTATTATACATGTTGTTGTAGTGGTGGTATTATACATGTTGTATTGTAGTGGTGGTATTATACATGTTGTATTGTAGTGGTGGTATTATACATGTTGTATTGTAGTGGTGGTATTATACATGTTGTATTGTAGTGGTGGTGGTATTATACATGTTGTATTGTAGTGGTGGTATTATACATGTTGTATTGTAGTATGTGGTGGTATTATACATGTTGTATTGTAGTGGTGGTATTATACATGTTGTATTAGTGGTGGTGGTATTATACATGTTGTATTGTAGTGGTGGTATTATACATGTTGTATTGTAGTGGTGGTGGTATTATACATGTTGTATTGTAGTGGTGGTATTATACATGTTGTATTGTAGGGTGGTGGTATGTATTTACATGTTGTATTGTAGTGGTGGTATTATACATGTTGTATTGTAGTGGTGGTGGTATTATACATGTTGTATTGTAGTGGTGGTATTATACATGTTGTATTGTAGTGGTGGTGGTATTATACATGTTGTATTGTAGTGGTGGTGGTATTATACATGTTGTATTGTAGTGGTGGTATTATACATGTTGTATTGTAGTGGTGGTATTATACATGTTGTATTGTAGTGGTGTGGTATTATACATGTTGTATTGTAGTGGTGGTATTATACATGTTGTATTGTAGTGGTGGTATTATACATGTTGTTGTGTGGTGTGGTGGTTATACATATGTACATGTGTGGTGGTATATTGGTGGGTTGTGTGGTGGTATATACATGTTGTATTGTAGTGGTGGTTTATACATTTTTATTTAGTAGTGGTGTGATTTGGGGGGTATTATACATGTTGTATTGTAGTGGTGGTATTATACATGTTGTATTGTAGTGGTGGTGGTATTATACATGTTGTATTGTAGTGGTGGTATTATACATGTTGTATTGTAGTGGTGGTATTATACATGTTGTATTGTAGTGGTGGTATTATACATGTTGTATTGTAGGTGGTGGTATTATACATGTTGTATTGTAGTGGTGGTGGTTATACATGTTGTATTGTAGTGGTGGTATTATACATGTTTGTATTGTAGTGGTGGTATTATACATGTTGTATTGTAGTGGTGGTGGTATTATACATGTTGTATTGTAGTGGTGGTATTATACATGTTGTATTGTATATAGTGTGGTGGTATTATACATGTTGTATTGTAGTGGTGGTATTATACATGTTGTATTGTAGTGGTGGTGGTATATACATGTTGTATTGTAGTGGTGGTATTATACATGTTGTATTGTAGTGGTGGTATTATACATGTTGTATTGTAGTGGTGGTATTATACATGTTGTATTGTAGTGGTGGTATTATACATGTTGTATTGTAGTGGTGGTATTATACATGTTGTATTGTAGTGGTGTGGTATTATACATGTTGTATTGTAGTGGTGGTGGTATTATACATGTTGTATTGTAGTGGTGGTATTATACATGTTGTATTGTAGTGGTGGTATTATACATGTTGTATTGTAGTGTGGTGGTATTATACATGTTGTATTGTAGTGGTGGTGTTATACATGTTGTATTGTAGATATTGGTGGTGTATTATACATGTTGTATTGTAGTGGTGGTATTATACATGTTGTATTGTAGTGGTGGTGGTATTATACATGTTGTATTGTAGTGGTGGTATTATACATGTTGTATTGTAGTGGTGGTGGTATTATACATGTTGTATTGTAGTGGTGGTATTATACATGTTGTATTGTAGTGGTGGTATTATACATGTTGTATTGTAGTGGTGGTGGTATTACATGTTGTATTGTAGGTGGTGGTATTATACATGTTGTATTGTAGTGGTGGTATTATACATGTTGTATTGTAGTGGTGGTATTATACATGTTGTATTGTAGGTGGTGGTATTATACATTGTATTGTAGTGTAGTGGTGTTATACATGTTGTATTGTAGTGGTGGTATTATACATGTTGTATTGTAGTGGTGGTGGTATTATACATGTTGTATTGTAGTGGTGGTATTATACATGTTGTATTGTAGTGGTGGTATTATACATGTTGTATTGTAGTGGTGGTGGTATTATACATGTTGTATTGTAGTGGTGGTGGTATTATACATGTTGTATTGTAGTGGTGGTATTATACATGTTGTATTGTAGTGGTGGTGGTATTATACATGTTGTATTGTATGGTGGTGGTATTATACATGTTGTATTGTAGTGGTGGTGTATTATATGTTGTATTGTAGTGGTGGTATTATACATGTTGTATTGTAGTGGTGGTATTATACATGTTGTATTGTGTAGTGGTGGTATTATACATGTTGTATTGTAGTGGTGGTATTATACATGTTGTATTGTAGTGGTGGTATTATACATGTTGTATTTGTAGTGGTGGTGGTATTATACATGTTGTATTGTAGTGGTGGTATTATACATGTTGTATTGTAGTGTGGTGGTATTATACATGTTGTATTGTAGTGGTGGTGGTATTATACATGTTGTATTGTAGTGGTGGTATTATACATGTTGTATTGTAGTGGTGGTATTATACATGTTGTATTGTAGTGGTGGTGGTATTATACATGTTGTATTGTAGTGGTGGTATTATACATGTTGTATTGTGTGGTGGTATTATACATGTTGTATTGTAGTGGTGGTGGTATTATACATGTTGTATTGTAGTGGTGGTGTATATACATGTTGTATTGTAGTGGTGGTATTATACATGTTGTATTGTAGTGGTGGTATTATACATGTTGTATTGTAGTGGTGGTATTATACATGTTGTATTGTAGTGGTGGTATTATACATGTTGTATTGTAGTGGTGGTATTATACATGTTGTATTGTAGTGGTGGTATTATACATGTTGTATTGTAGGTGGTGGTATTATACATGTTGTATTGTAGTGGTGGTATTATACATGTTGTATTGTAGTGGTGGTGGTATTATACATGTTGTATTGTAGTGGTGGTGGTTTATACATGTTGTATTGTAGTGGTGGTATTATACATGTTGTATTGTAGTGGTGGTATTATACATGTTGTATTGTAGTGGTGGTGGTATTATACATGTTGTATTGTAGTGGTGGTATTATACATGTTGTATTGTAGTGGTGGTATTATACATGTTGTATTGTAGTGGTGGTGGTATATACATGTTGTATTGTAGTGGTGGTATTATACATGTTGTATTGTAGTGGTGGTATTATACATGTTGTATGTAGTGGTGGTATTATACATGTTGTATTGTAGTGGTGGTATTATACATGTTGTATTGTAGTGGTGGTATTATACATGTTGTATTGTAGTGGTGGTATTATACATGTTGTATTGTAGTGGTGGTATTATACATGTTGTATTGTAGTGGTGGTGGTATTATACATGTTGTATTGTAGTGGTGGTATTATACATGTTGTATTGTAGTGGTGGTGGTATTATACATGTTGTATTGTGTGGTGGTGGTATTATACATGTTGTATTGTAGTGGTGGTATTATACATGTTGTATTGTAGTGTGGTATTATACATGTTGTATTGTAGTGGTGGTATTATACATGTTGTATTGTAGTGGTGGTATTATACATGTTGTATTGTAGTGGTGGTATTATACATGTTGTATTGTAGTGGTGGTGTATTATACATGTATAAGAGACATGTATTGTAGTGGTGGTATTATACATGTTGTATTGTAGTGGTGGTATTATACATGTTGTATTGTAGGTGGTGGTATTATACATGTTGTATTGTAGTGGTGGTATTATACATGTTGTATTGTATGGGTGGTATTATACATGTTGTATTGTAGTGGTGGTATTATACATGTTGTATTGTAGTGGTGGTATTATACATGTTGTATTGTAGTGGTGGTATTATACATGTTGTATTGTAGTGTGGTGGTATTATACATGTTGTATTGTAGTGGTGGTGGTATTATACATGTTGTATTGTAGTGGTGGTATTATACATGTTGTATTGTAGTGGTGGTGGTATTATACATGTTGTATTGTAGTTGTGTGGTATTTATATGTTGTATTGTAGTGGTGGTATTATACATGTTGTATTGTAGTGGTGGTATTATACATGTTGTATTGTAGTGGTGGTATTATACATGTTGTATTGTAGTGGTGGTATTATACATGTTGTATTGTAGTGGTGTGGTATTATACATGTTGTATTGTAGTGGTGGTATTATACATGTTGTATTGTAGTGGTGGTATTATACATGTTGTATTGTAGTGGTGGTATTATACATGTTGTATTGTAGTGGTGGTGGTATTATACATGTTGTATTGTAGTGGTGGTATTATACATGTTGTATTGTAGTGGTGGTATTATACATGTTGTATTGTAGTGGGTGGTATTATACATGTTGTATTGTAGTGGTGGTATTTATACATGTTGTATTGTAGTGGTGGTATTATACATGTTTATTGTATTGTAGTGGTGGTATTATACATGTTGTATTGTAGTGGTGGTATTATACATGTTGTATTGTAGTGGTGGTGGTATTATACATGTTGTATTGTAGTGGTGTGGTATTATACATGTTGTATTGTAGTGGTGGTATTATACATGTTGTATTGTAGTGGTGGTATTATACATGTTGTATTGTAGTGGTGGTATTATACATGTTGTATTGTAGTGGTGTGTATTATACATGTTGTATTGTAGTGGTGGTATATACATGTTGTATTGTAGTATGTGTGGTATTATACATGTTGTATTGTAGTGGTGGTATTATACATGTTGTATTGTAGTGGTGGTATTTATACATGTTGTATTGTAGTGGTGGTATTATACATGTTGTATTGTAGTGGTGGTGTATTATACATGTTGTATTGTAGTGGTGGTATTATACATGTTGTATTGTAGTGGTGGTATTATACATGTTGTATTGTAGTGGTGGTGTATTATACATGTTGTATTGTAGTGGTGGTGGTATTATACATGTTGTATTGTAGTGGTGGTATTATACATGTTGTATTGTAGTGGTGGTGTATTATACATGTTGTATTGTAGTGGTGTGGTATTATACATGTTGTATTGTAGTGGTGGTATTATACATGTTGTATTGTAGTGGTGGTATTATACATGTTGTATTGTAGTGGTGTGGTATTATACATGTTGTATTGTAGTGGTGGTATTATACATGTTGTATTGTAGTGGTGGTGGTATTGTACATGTTGTTTTGTAGTGGTGGTATTATACATGTTGTATTGTAGTGGTGGTTGTAGTGGTGGTATTATACATGTTGTATTGTAGTGGTGGTATTATACATGTTGTATTGTAGTGGTGGTGGTATTATACATGTTGTATTGTAGTGGTGGTATTATACATGTTGTATTGTAGTGGTGGGGTATTACATGTTGTATTGTAGTGGTGGTGGTATTATACATGTTGTATTGTAGTGGTGGTATTATACATGTTGTATTGTAGTGGTGGTATTATACATGTTGTATTGTAGTGGTGGTATTATACATGTTGTATTGTAGTGGTGGTATTATACATGTTGTATTGTAGTGGTGGTATTATACATGTTGTATTGTAGTGGTGGTGGTATTATACATGTTGTATTGTAGTGGTGGTATTATACATGTTGTATTGTAGTGGTGGTATTATACATGTTGTATTGTAGTGTGGTGGTATTATACATGTTGTATTGTAGTGGTGGTGTTTATACATGTTGTATTGTAGTATGTGGTGGTATTATACATGTTGTATTGTAGTGGTGGTATTATACATGTTGTATTGTGTGGTGGTATTATACATGTTGTATTGTAGTGGTGGTATTATACATGTTGTATTGTAGTGGTGGTGGTATTATACATGTTGTATTGTAGTGGTGGTATTATACATGTTGTATTTGTAGTGGTGGTATTATACATGTTGTATTGTAGTGGTGGTATTATACATGTTGTATTGTAGTGGTGGTGGTATTATACATGTTGTATTGTAGTGGTGGTGGTATTATACATGTTGTATTGTAGTGGTGGTATTATACATGTTGTATTGTAGTGGTGGTATTATACATGTTGTATTGTAGCTGTCTCTTATACACATCTAGATGTGTATAAGAGACAGGTATTATACATGTTGTATTGTAGTGGTGGTATTATACATGTTGTATGTAGTATTGGTGGTGGTTTATACATGTTGTATTGTAGTGGTGGTATTATACATGTTGTATTGTAGGTGGTGGTATTATACATGTTGTATTGTAGTGGTGGTATTATACATGTTGTATTGTAGTGGTGGTATTATACATGTTGTATTGTAGTGGTGGTATTATACATGTTGTATTGTAGTGGTGGTATTATACATGTTGTATTGTAGTGGTGGTGGTATTATACATGTTGTATTGTAGTGGTGGTGTATTATACATGTTGTATTGTAGTGGTGGTATTATACATGTTGTATTGTAGTGGTGGTATTATACATGTTGTATTGTAGTGGTGTGGTATTATACATGTTGTATTGTAGTGGTGGTATTATACATTTGTTGTGTATTGTAGTGGTGGTATTATACATGTTGTATTGTATGGTGGTGGTATTATACATGTTGTATTGTAGTGGTGGTATTATACATGTTGTATTGTAGTATGTGTATAAGAGACAGGTATTATACATGTTGTATTGTAGTGGTGGTATTATACATGTTGTATTGTAGTGGTGGTGGTATTATACATGTTGTATTGTAGTGGTGGTATTATACATGTTGTATTGTAGTGGTGTGGTATTATACATGTTGTATTGTAGTGGTGGTATTATACATGTTGTATTGTAGTGGTGGTATTATACATGTTGTATTGTAGTGGTGGTGGTATTATACATGTTGTATTGTAGTGGTGGTGGTATTATACATGTTGTATTGTAGGTGTGGTATTATACATGTTGTATTGTAGTGGTGGTATTATACATGTTGTATTGTAGTGGTGGTATTATACATGTTGTATTGTAGTGGTGGGTATTATACATGTTGTATTGTAGTGGTGGTATTATACATGTTGTATTGTATGTAGTGGTGGTTATACATGTTGTATTGTAGTGGTGGTATTATACATGTTGTATTGTAGTGTAGTGGTGGTATTATACATGTTGTATTGTAGTGGTGGTATTATACATGTTGTATTGTAGTGGTGGTATTATACATGTTGTATTGTAGTGGTGGTATTATACATGTTGTATTGTAGTGTGGTGTATTATACATGTTGTATTGTAGTGGTGGTATTATACATGTTGTATTGTAGTGGTGGTATTATACATGTTGTATTGTAGTGGTGGTGGTATTATACATGTTGTATTGTAGTGGTGGTGGTATTATACATGTTGTATTGTGTGGTGGTGGTATTATACATGTTGTATTGTAGTGGTGGTATTATACATGTTGTATTGTAGTGGTGGTATTATACATGTTGTATTGTAGTGGTGGTATTATACATGTTGTATTGTAGTGGTGGTATTATACATGTTGTATTGTAGTGGTGGTATTATACATGTTGTATTGTAGTGGTGGTGGTATATACATGTTGTATTGTAGTGGTGGTATTATACATGTTGTATTGTAGTGGTGGTGGTATTATACATGTTGTATTGTAGTGGTGGTATTATACATGTTGTATTGTAGTGGTGGTATTATACATGTTGTATTGTAGTGGTGGTATTATACATGTTGTATTGTAGTGGTGGTATTATACATGTTGTATTGTAGTGGTGGTGGTATTATACATGTTGTATTGTAGTGGTGGTATTATACATGTTGTATTGTAGTATGTGTATAAGAGACAGGTATTATACATGTTGTATTGTAGTGGTGGTATTATACATGTTGTATTGTAGTGGTGGTGGTATTATACATGTTGTATTGTAGTGGTGGTATTACATGTTGTATTGTAGTGGTGGTGGTATTATACATGTTGTATTGTAGTGGTGGTATTATACATGTTGTATTGTAGTGGTGGTATTATACATGTTGTATTGTAGTGGTGGTGGTATTATACATGTTGTATTGTAGTGTGTGGTATTATACATGTTGTATTGTAGTGGTGGTATTATACATGTTGTATTGTAGTGGTGGTATTATACATGTTGTATTGTAGTGGTGGTATTATACATGTTGTATTGTAGTGGTGGTATTATACATGTTGTATTGTAGTGGTGGTGGTATTATACATGTTGTATTGTAGTGGTGGTATTATACATTATGTATTGTAGTGGTGGTATTATACATGTTGTATTGTAGTGGTGGTATTATACATGTTGTATTGTAGTGGTGGTATTATACATGTTGTATTGTAGTGGTGGTATTATACATGTTGTATTGTAGTGGTGGTATTATACATGTTGTATTGTAGTGGTGGTGGTATTATACATGTTGTATTGTAGTGGTGGTATTATACATGTTGTATTGTAGTATGTGGTGGTATTATACATGTTGTATTGTAGTGGTGGTATTATACATGTTGTATTGTAGTGGTGGTATTATACATGTTGTATTGTAGTGGTGGTGGTATTATACATGTTGTATTGTAGTGGTGGTATTATACATGTTGTATTGTATATATAGTGTGGTATTATACATGTTGTATTGTAGTGGTGGTATTATACATGTTGTATTGTAGTGGTGGTGGTATTATACATGTTGTATTGTAGTGGTGGTATTATACATGTTGTATTGTAGGTGGTGGTATTATACATGTTGTATTGTAGTGGTGGTATTATACATGTTGTATTGTAGTGGTGGTATTATACATGTTGTATTGTAGTGGTGGTATTATACATGTTGTATTGTAGTGGTGGTGGTATTACACATGTTGTATTGTAGTGGTGGTGGTATTATACATGTTGTATTGTAGTGGTGGTATTATACATGTTGTATTGTAGTGGTGGTATTATACATGTTGTATTGTAGGTGGTGGTATTATACATGTTGTATTGTAGTGGTGGTGTTTATACATGTTGTATTGTAGTGGTGGTATTATACATGTTGTATTGTAGTGGTGGTATTATACATGTTGTATTGTAGTGGTGTGGTATTATACATGTTGTATTGTAGTGGTGGTATTATACATGTTGTATTGTAGTGGTGGTATTATACATGTTGTATTGTAGTGGTGGTATTATACATGTTGTATTGTAGTGGTGGTATTATACATGTTGTATTGTAGTGGTGGTGGTATTATACATGTTGTATTGTGTGTGGTGGTATTATACATGTTGTATTGTAGTGGTGGTATTATACATGTTGTATTGTAGTGGTGGTATTATACATGTTGTATTGTAGTGGTGGTGGTATTATACATGTTGTATTGTAGTGGTGGTATTATACATGTTGTATTGTAGTGGGTGTGTATATACATGTTGTATTGTAGTGGTGGTGGTGGTATTATACATGTTGTATTGTAGTGGTGGTATTATACATGTTGTATTGTAGTGTGTATAAGAGACAGGTATTATACATGTTGTATTGTAGTGGTGGTATTATACATGTTGTATTGTAGTGGTGGTATTATACATGTTGTATTGTAGTGGTGGTGGTATTATACATGTTGTATTGTAGTGGTGGTATTATACATGTTGTATTGTAGTGGTGGTATTATACATGTTGTATTGTAGTGGTGGTATTATACATGTTGTATTGTAGTGGTGGTGTATTATACATGTTGTATTGTAGTGGTGGTGGTATTATACATGTTGTATTGTAGTGTGTGGTATTATACATGTTGTATTGTAGTGGTGGTATTATACATGTTGTATTGTAGTGGTGGTATTATACATGTTGTATTGTAGTGGTGGTATTATACATGTTGTATTGTAGTGGTGTGGTATTATACATGTTGTATTGTAGTGGTGGTATTATACATGTTGTATTGTAGTGGTGGTATTATACATGTTGTATTGTATTGTAGTGGTGGTATTATACATGTTGTATTGTAGTGGTGGTATTATACATGTTGTATTGTAGTGGTGGTATTATACATGTTGTATTGTAGTGGTGGTATTATACATGTTGTATTGTAGTGGTGGTGGTATTATACATGTTGTATTGTAGTGGTGGTATTATACATGTTGTATTGTAGTGGTGGTATTATACATGTTGTATTGTAGTGGTGGTGGTATTATACATGTTGTATTGTAGTGGTGGTGGTATTATACATGTTGTATTGTAGTGGTGGTATTATACATGTTGTATTGTAGTGGTGGTATTATACATGTTGTATTGTAGTGGTGGTATTATACATGTTGTATTGTAGTGGTGGTATTATACATGTTGTATTGTAGTGGTGGTATTATACATGTTGTATTGTAGTGGTGGTATTATACATGTTGTATTGTAGTGGTGGTGGTATTATACATGTTGTATTGTAGTGGTGGTATTATACATGTTGTATTGTAGTGGTGGTGGTATTATACATGTTGTATTGTAGTGGTGGTATTATACATGTTGTATTGTAGTGGTGGTATTATACATGTTGTATTGTAGTGGTGGTATTATACATGTTGTATTGTAGTGGTGGTATTATACATGTTGTATTGTAGTGGTGGTGTATTATACATGTTGTATTGTAGTGGTGGTATTATACATGTTGTATTGTAGTGGTGGTATTATACATGTTGTATTGTAGTGTGGTGGTATTATACATGTTGTATTGTAGTGGTGGTATTATACATGTTGTATTGTAGCTGTCTCTTATATACATCTAGATGTGTATAAGAGACAGGTATTATACATGTTGTATTGTAGTGGTGGTATTATACATGTTGTATTGTAGTGGTGGTGTATTATACATGTTGTATTGTAGTGGTGGTATTATACATGTTGTATTGTAGTGGTGTGGTATTATACATGTTGTATTGTAGTGGTGGTGGTATTATACATGTTGTATTGTAGTGGTGGTATTATACATGTTGTATTGTAGTGGTGGTGGTATTATACATGTTGTATTGTAGTGTGTGGTATTATACATGTTGTATTGTAGTGGTGGTATTATACATGTTGTATTGTAGTGGTGGTATTATACATGTTGTATTGTAGTGGTGGTATTATACATGTTGTATTGTAGTGGTGGTATTATACATGTTGTATTGTAGTGGTGGTATTATACATGTTGTATTGTAGTGGTGGTATTATACATGTTGTATTGTAGTGGTGGTATTATACATGTTGTATTGTAGTGTGGTGGTATTATACATGTTGTATTGTAGTGGTGGTATTATACATGTTGTATTGTAGTGGTGGTATTATACATGTTGTTGTAGTGGTGGTATTATACATGTTGTATTGTAGGTGGTGGTATTATACATGTTGTATTGTAGTGGTGGTATTATACATGTTGTATTGTAGTAGTGGTGGTATTATACATGTTGTATTGTAGTGGTGGTATTATACATGTTGTATTGTAGTGGGGTATTATACATGTTGTATTGTAGTGGTGGTATTATACATGTTGTATTGTAGTGGTGGTATTATACATGTTGTATTGTAGTGGTGGGTATTATACATGTTGTATTGTAGTGGTGGTATTATACATGTTGTATTGTAGTGGTGGTGGTATTATACATGTTGTATTGTAGTGGTGGTATTATACATGTTGTATTGTAGTGTGGTGGGTATTATACATGTTGTATTGTAGTGGTGGTATTATACATGTTGTATTGTAGTGGTGGTATTATACATGTTGTATTGTAGTGGTGGTATTATACATGTTGTATTGTAGTGGTGGTGTATTATACATGTTGTATTGTAGTGGTGGTATTATACATGTTGTATTGTAGTGGTGGTGGTATTATACATGTTGTATTGTAGTGGTGGTGTTATACATGTTGTATTGTAGTGGTGGTATTATACATGTTGTATTGTAGTGGTGGTATTATACATGTTGTATTGTAGTGGTGGTATTATACATGTTGTATTGTAGTGGTGGTATTATACATGTTGTATTGTATGTGGTGGTATTATACATGTTGTATTGTAGTGGTGGTATTATACATGTTGTATTGTAGTGGTGGTGGTATTATACATGTTGTATTGTAGTGGTGGTATTATACATGTTGTATTGTAGTGGTGGTATTATACATGTTGTATTGTAGTGGTGGTGGTATTACATGTTGTATTGTAGTGGTGGTATTATACATGTTGTATTGTAGTGGTGTGGTGGTATTATACATGTTGTATTGTAGTGGTGGTATTATACATGTTGTATTGTAGTGGTGGTGGTATTATACATGTTGTATTGTAGTGGTGGTATTATACATGTTGTATTGTAGTGGTGGGGTATTATACATGTTGTATTGTGGTGTGGTATTATACATGTTGTATTGTAGTGGTGGTATTATACATGTTGTATTGTAGGGTGGTATTATACATGTTGTATTGTAGTGGTGGTATTATACATGTTGTATTGTAGTGGTGGTATTATACATGTTGTATTGTAGTGGTGGTATTATACATGTTGTATTGTAGTGGTGGTATTATACATGTTGTATTGTAGTGGTGGTATTATACATGTTGTATTGTAGTGGTGGTATTATACATGTTGTATTGTAGTGGTGGTGGTATTATACATGTTGTATTGTAGTGGTGGTGTTATACATGTTGTATTGTAGATATATAGTGGTGGTATTATACATGTTGTATTGTAGTGGTGGTATTATACATGTTGTATTGTAGTGGTGGTGGTATTATACATGTTGTATTGTAGTGGTGGTATTATACATGTTGTATTGTAGTGGTGGTGGTATTATACATGTTGTATTGTAGTGGTGGTATTATACATGTTGTATTGTAGTGGTGGTATTATACATGTTGTATTGTAGTGGTGGTATTATACATGTTGTATTGTAGTGGTGGTGGTATTATACATGTTGTATTGTAGTGGTGGTATTATACATGTTGTATTGTAGTGGTGGTATTATACATGTTGTATTGTAGTGGTGGTATTATACATGTTGTATTGTAGTGTGGTGGTATTATACATGTTGTATTGTAGTGGTGGTATTATACATGTTGTATTGTAGCTGTCTCTTATATAGTGTGGTATTATACATGTTGTATTGTAGTGGTGGTATTATACATGTTGTATTGTAGTGGTGGTGGTATTATACATGTTGTATTGTAGTGGTGGTATTATACATGTTGTATTGTAGTGGTGGTATTATACATGTTGTATTGTAGTGGTGGTATTATACATGTTGTATTGTAGTGGTGGTATTATACATGTTGTATTGTAGTGGTGGTGGTATTATACATGTTGTATTGTAGTGGTGGTGGTATTATACATGTTGTATTGTAGTGGTGGTATTATACATGTTGTATTGTAGTGGTGGTATTATACATGTTGTATTGTAGTGGTGGTGGTATTATACATGTTGTATTGTAGTGGTGGTATTATACATGTTGTATTGTAGTATATAGTGGTATTATACATGTTGTATTGTAGTGGTGGTATTATACATGTTGTATTGTAGTGGTGGTGGTATTATACATGTTGTATTGTAGTGGTGGTATTATACATGTTGTATTGTAGTGGTGGTGGTATTATACATGTTGTATTGTAGTGGTGGTATTATACATGTTGTATTGTAGTGGTGGTATTATACATGTTGTATTGTAGTGGTGGTGGTTTATACATGTTGTATTGTAGTGGTGGTGGTATTATACATGTTGTATTGTAGTGGTGTGGTATTATACATGTTGTATTGTAGTGGTGGTATTATACATGTTGTATTGTAGTGGTGGTATTATACATGTTGTATTGTAGTGGTGGTATTATACATGTTGTATTGTAGTGGTGGTATTATACATGTTGTATTGTAGTGGTGGTGGTATTATACATGTTGTATTGTAGTGGTGGTATTATACATGTTGTATTGTAGTGGTGGTATTATACATGTTGTATTGTAGTGTGTGTGGTATTATACATGTTGTATTGTAGTGGTGGTATTATACATGTTGTATTGTAGTGGTGTGTATTATACATGTTGTATTGTAGTGGTGGTATTATACATGTTGTATTGTAGTGTGGTGGTATTATACATGTTGTATTGTAGTGGTGGTATTATACATGTTGTATTGTAGTGGTGGTATTATACATGTTGTATTGTAGTGGTGGTGGTATTATACATGTTGTATTGTAGTGGTGGTGGTATTATACATGTTGTATTGTAGTGGTGGTATTATACATGTTGTATTGTAGTGGTGGTATATACATGTTGTATTGTAGTGGTGGTATTATACATGTTGTATTGTAGTGGTGGTATTATACATGTTGTATTGTAGTGGTGGTATTATACATGTTGTATTATTGTAGTGGTGGTGGTATTATACATGTTGTATTGTAGTGGTGGTATTATACATGTTGTATTGTAGTGGTGGTATTATACATGTTGTATTGTAGTGGTGGTATTATACATGTTGTATTGTAGTGGTGGTGTATTATACATGTTGTATTGTAGTGGTGGTATTATACATGTTGTATTGTAGTGGTGGTATTATACATGTTGTATTGTAGTGGTGGTGGTATTATACATGTTGTATTGTAGTGGTGGTATTATACATGTTGTATTGTAGTGGTGGTATTATACATGTTGTATTGTAGTGGTGGTATTATACATGTTGTATTGTAGTGGTGGTATTATACATGTTGTATTGTAGTGGTGGTATTATACATGTTGTATTGTAGTGGTGGTGGTATTATACATGTTGTATTGTAGTGGTGGTATTATACATGTTGTATTGTAGTGGTGGTGGTATTATACATGTTGTATTGTAGTGGTGGTGGTATTATACATGTTGTATTGTAGTGGTGGTATTATACATGTTGTATTGTAGTGGTGGTATTATACATGTTGTATTGTAGTGGTGGTATTATACATGTTGTATTGTAGTGGTGGTGTATTATACATGTTGTATTGTAGTGGTGGTATTATACATGTTGTATTGTAGTGGTGGTATTATACATGTTGTATTGTAGTGGTGGTATTATACATGTTGTATTGTAGTGGTGGTGTTATACATGTTGTATTGTAGTGTAGTGGTGGTATTATACATGTTGTATTGTAGTGGTGGTATTATACATGTTGTATTGTAGTGGTGTGGTATTATACATGTTGTATTGTAGTGGTGGTATTATACATGTTGTATTGTAGTGGTGGTGGTATTATACATGTTGTATTGTAGTGGTGGTATTATACATGTTGTATTGTAGTGGTGGTATTATACATGTTGTATTGTAGTGGTGGGTATTATACATGTTGTATTGTAGTGTGTGGTATTATACATGTTGTATTGTAGTGGTGGTATTATACATGTTGTATTGTAGTGGTGGTATTATACATGTTGTATTGTAGTGGTGGTATTATACATGTTGTATTGTAGTGGTGGTATATACATGTTGTATTGTAGTGGTGGTATTATACATGTTGTATTGTAGTGGTGGTATTATACATGTTGTATTGTAGTGGTGGTGGTATTATACATGTTGTTTGTAGTGGTGGTATTATACATGTTGTATTGTAGTGTGGTATTATACATGTTGTATTGTAGTGGTGGTATTATACATGTTGTATTGTAGTGGTGGTATTATACATGTTGTATTGTAGGGTGGTGGTATTATACATGTTGTATTGTAGTGTGGTGTTATACATGTTGTATTGTAGTATATGTGGTGGTATTATACATGTTGTATTGTAGTGGTGGTATTATACATGTTGTATTGTAGTGGTGGTATTATACATGTTTGTATTGTAGTGGTGGTATTATACATGTTGTATTGTAGTGTGGTGGTATTATACATGTTGTATTGTAGTGGTGGTATTATACATGTTGTATTGTAGTGGTGGTATTATACATGTTGTATTGTAGTGGTGGTGGTATTATACATGTTGTATTGTAGTGGTGGTATTATACATGTTGTATTGTAGTGGTGGTATTATACATGTTGTATTGTAGTGTGGGGTATTATACATGTTGTATTGTAGTGGTGGTATTATACATGTTGTATTGTAGTGGTGGTATTATACATGTTGTATTGTAGTGGTGGTATTATACATGTTGTATTGTAGTGGTGGTATTATACATGTTGTATTGTAGTGGTGGTATTATACATGTTGTATTGTATGTGGTGGTATTATACATGTTATTGTAGTGGTGGTATTATACATGTTGTATTGTAGTGGTGGTATTATACATGTTGTATTGTAGTGGTGGTATTATACATGTTGTATTGTAGTGGTGTGGTATTATACATGTTGTATTGTAGTGGTGGTATTATACATGTTGTATTGTAGTGGTGGTATTATACATGTTGTATTGTAGTGGTGGTATTATACATGTTGTATTGTAGTGGTGGTGGTATTATACATGTTGTATTGTAGTGGTGTGGTATTATACATGTTGTATTGTAGTGGTGGTATTATACATGTTGTATTGTAGTGGTGGTATTATACATGTTGTATTGTAGGTGGTGGTATTATACATGTTGTATTGTAGTGGTGGTATATACATGTTGTATTGTAGTATATAGTGGTGGTATTATACATGTTGTATTGTAGTGGTGGTATTATACATGTTGTATTGTAGTGGTGGTGGTATTATACATGTTGTATTGTAGTGGGTGGTATTATACATGTTGTATTGTAGTGGTGTGTATTATACATGTTGTATTGTAGTGGTGGTATTATACATGTTGTATTGTAGTGGTGGTGGTATTATACATGTTGTATTGTAGTGGTGGTATTATACATGTTGTATTGTAGTGGTGGGTATTATACATGTTGTATTGTAGTGGTGGTATTATACATGTTGTATTGTAGTGGTGGTATTATACATGTTGTATTGTAGTGGTGGTATTATACATGTTGTATTGTAGTGGTGGTGGTATTATACATGTTGTATTGTAGTGGTGGTATTATACATGTTGTATTGTAGTGGTGGTATTATACATGTTGTATTGTAGTGGTGGTGGTATATACATGTTGTATTGTAGTGGTGGTATTATACATGTTGTATTGTAGTGTGGTGGTATTATACATGTTGTATTGTAGTGGTGGTATTATACATGTTGTATTGTAGTGGTGGTATTATACATGTTGTATTGTAGTGGTGTGGTATTATACATGTTGTATTGTAGTGGTGGTATTATACATGTTGTATTGTAGTGGTGGTGGTATTATACATGTTGTATTGTAGTGGTGTGGTATTATACATGTTGTATTGTAGTGGTGGTATTATACATGTTGTATTGTAGTGGTGGTATTATACATGTTGTATTGTAGTGGTGGTGGTATTATACATGTTGTATTGTAGTGTGGTGGTATTATACATGTGTATTGTAGTATGTAGTGGTGGTATTATACATGTTGTATTGTAGTGGTGGTATTATACATGTTGTATTGTAGTGGTGGTATTATACATGTTGTATTGTAGTGGTGGTATTATACATGTTGTATTGTAGTGGTGGTATTATACATGTTGTATTGTAGTGGTGGTATTATACATGTTGTATTGTAGTGGTGGTATTATACATGTTGTATTGTAGTGGTGGTGGTATTATACATGTTGTATTGTAGTGTGGTGGTGGTATTATACATGTTGTATTGTAGTGGTGGTATTATACATGTTGTATTGTAGTGGTGGTATTATACATGTTGTATTGTAGTGGTGGTGGTATTATACATGTTGTATTGTAGTGGTGGTATTATACATGTTGTATTGTAGGTGGTGGTATTATACATGTTGTATTGTAGTGGTGGTATTATACATGTTGTATTGTAGTGGTGGTATTATACATGTTGTATTGTAGTGGTGGTATTATACATGTTGTATTGTAGTGGTGGTATTATACATGTTGTATTGTAGTGGTGGTATATATACATGTTGTATTGTAGTGGTGGTGGTATTATACATGTTGTATTGTAGTGGTGGTATTATACATGTTGTATTGTAGTGGTGGTGTTATACATGTTGTATTGTAGTGGTGGTATTATACATGTTGTATTGTAGTGGTGGTGGTATTATACATGTTGTATTGTAGTGGTGGTATTATACATGTTGTATTGTAGTGGTGTGGTATTATACATGTTGTATTGTAGTGGTGGTATTATACATGTTGTATTGTAGTGTGGTGGTATTATACATGTTGTATTGTAGTGGTGGTATTATACATGTTGTATTGTAGTGGTGGTATTATACATGTTGTATTGTAGTGGTGGTATTATACATGTTGTATTGTAGTGGTGGTGGTATTATACATGTTGTATTGTAGTGGTGGTGGTATTATACATGTTGTATTGTAGTGGTGGTATTATACATGTTGTATTGTAGTGGTGGTATTATACATGTTGTATTGTAGTGGTGTGGTATTACATGTTGTATTGTAGTGGTGGTATTATACATGTTGTATTGTAGTGGTGGTGGTATTATACATGTTGTATTGTAGTGGTGGTATTATACATGTTGTATTGTAGTGGTGGTATTATACATGTTGTATTGTAGTGGTGGTATTATACATGTTGTATTGTAGTGGTGGTATTATACATGTTGTATTGTAGTGGTGGTATTATACATGTTGTATTGTAGTGGTGGTGGTATTATACATGTTGTATTGTAGTGGTGGTATTATACATGTTGTATTGTATGTGTGGTATTATACATGTTGTATTGTAGTGGTGGTGGTATTATACATGTTGTATTGTAGTGGTGGTATTATACATGTTGTATTGTAGTGGTGGTGTATTATACATGTTGTATTGTAGTGGTGTATTATACATGTTGTATTGTAGTGGTGGTGGTATTATACATGTTGTATTGTATGGTGGTATTATACATGTTTATTGTAGTGGTGGTATTATACATGTTTGTATTGTAGTGGTGGTATTATACATGTTGTATTGTAGTGGTGGTATTATACATGTTGTATTGTAGTGGTGGTGGTATTATACATGTTGTATTGTAGTGGTGGTGGTATTATACAT
>NW_022264377.1:0-30112 GCF_002021735.2 Oncorhynchus kisutch
TCTACTGTCATTATATTACCCTGGTCTACCATCTACTGTCATTATATTACCCTGGTCTACCATCTACTGTCACTATATTACCCTGGTCTAAACTCTACTGTCATTATATTACCCTGGTCTACCATCTACTGTCATTATATTACCCTGGTCTACCATCTACTGTCACTATATTACCCTGGTCTAAACTCTACTGTCATTATATTACCCTGTCTACCATATACTGTCCTATATTACCCTGTCTACCTCTACTGTCATTATATTACCCTGGTCTACCTTCTACTGTCATTATATTAACCTGGTCTACCATCTACTGTCACTATATTACCTCTACTGTCATTATATTACCCTGGTCTACCATCTACTGTCAATCTATTACCCTGGTCTACCATCTACTGTCATTATATTACCCTGGTCTACCATCTACTGTCATTATATTACCCTGGTCTACCATCTACTGTCACTATATTACCCTGGTCTACCACTACTGTCATTATATTACCCTGGTCTACCATCTACTGTCACTATATTACCCTGGTCTAAACTCTACTGTCATTATATTACCCTGGTCTACCATCTACTGTCATTATATTACCCTGGTCTACCATCTACTGTCATATATCCCTCTACTGTCATTATATTACCCTGGTCTACCATCTACTGTCATATATTACCCTGGTCTACCATCTACTGTCATTATATTACCCTGGTCTACCATCTACTGTCACTATATTACCCTGGTCTAAACTCTACTGTCATTATATTACCCTGGTCTACCTTCTACTGTCATTATATTACCCTGGTCTACCATCTACTGTCACTATATTACCCTGGTCTACTGTCATTATATTACCCTGGTCTACCATCTACTGTCATTATATTACCCTGGTCTACCATCTACTGTCAATCTATTACCCTGGTCTACCATCTACTGTCATTATTTTACCCTGGTCTACCCTCTACTGTTACTATATTACCCTGGTCTAACTGTCATTATATTACCCTGGTCTACCCTCTACTGTCATTATATTACCCTGGTCTACCATCTACTGTCATTATATTACCCTGGTCTACCATCTACTGTCATTATATTACCCTCTACTGTCATTATATTACCCTGGTCTAAACTCTACTGTCATTATATTTCCCTGGTCTACCATATACAGTCATTATATTACCTAGGTCTACCCTCTACTGTCATTATATTACCCTGGTCTCAATCTACTGTCATTATATTAACCTGGTCTACCATCTACTGTCACTATATTACCCTGGTCTAAACTCTACTGTCATTTTATTACCCTGGTCTACCATCTACTGTCACTATATTACCCTGGTCTACCCTCTACTGTCATTATATTACCCTGGTCTACCATCTACTGTCATTATATTAGCCTGGTCTACCATCTACTGTCACTATATTACCCTGGTCTACCTCTACTGTCATTATATTACCCTGGTCTACCATCTACTGTCATTATATTACCCTGGTCTACCATCTACTGTCACTATATTACCCTGGTCTACCATCTACTGTCATTATATTACCCTGGTCTACCATCTACTGTCACTATATTACCCTGGTCTACCATCTACTGTCATTATATTACCCTGGTCTACCATCTACTGTCATTATATTAACCTGGTCTACTATCTACTGTCACTATATTACCCTCTACTGTCATTATATTACCCTGGTCTACCATCTACTGTCAATCTATTACCCTGGTCTACCATCTACTGTCACTATATTACCCTGGTCTAACTCTACTGTCATTATATTACCCTGGTCTACCATCTACTGTCATTATATTACCCTGGTCTACCCTCTACTGTTACTATATTACCCTGGTCTACTGTCATTATATTACCCTGGTCTACCATCTACTGTCATTATATTACCCTGGTCTACCATCTACTGTCAATCTATTACCCTGGTCTACCATCTACTGTCATTTATTACCCTGGTCTACCATCTACTGTCATTATATTACCTGGTCTACCATCTACTGTCACTATATTACCCTCTACTGTCATATATTACCCTGGTCTACCATCTACTGTCATCTATTACCCTGGTCTACCATCTACTGTCATTATATTACCCTGGTCTACCATCTACTGTCATTATATTACCCTGGTCTACCATCTACTGTCACTATATTACCCTGGTCTACCATCTACTGTCATTATATTACCCTGGTCTACCATCTACTGTCACTATATTACCCTGGTCTAAACTCTACTGTCATTATATTACCCTGGTCTACCATCTACTGTCATTATATTAACCTGGTCTACTATCTACTGTCACTATATTACCCTCTACTGTCATTATATTACCCTGGTCTACCATCTACTGTCATCTATTACCCTGGTCTACCATCTACTGTCATTATATTACCCTGGTCTACCATCTACTGTCACTATATTACCCTGGTCTAAACTCTACTGTCATTATATTACCCTGGTCTACCATCTACTGTCATTATATTACCCTGGTCTACCCTCTACTGTCATTATATTACCCTGGTCTCAATCTACTGTCATTATATTAACCTGGTCTACCATCTACTGTCATTATATTACCCTGGTCTAAACTCTACTGTCATTATATTACCCTGGTCTACCATCTACTGTCACTATATTACCCTGGTCTACCCTCTACTGTCATTATATTACCCTGGTCTACCATCTACTGTCATTATATTACCCTGGTCTACCATCTACTGTCACTATATTACCCTGGTCTAAACTCTACTGTCATTATATTACCCTGGTCTACCATCTACTGTCATTATATTACCCTGGTCTACCATCTACTGTCACTATATTACCCTGGTCTAAACTCTACTGTCATTATATTACCCTGGTCTACCATCTACTGTCACTATATTACCCTGGTCTACCATCTACTGTCATTATATTACCCTGGTCTACCTCTACTGTCATTATATTACCCTGGTCTACCATCTACTGTCATTATATTACCCTGGTCTACCATCTACTGTCACTATATTACCCTGGTCTACCTCTACTGTCATTATATTACCCTGGTCTACCATCTACTGTCACTATATTACCCTGGTCTACCATCTACTGTCACTATATTACCCTGGTCTACCATCTACTGTCATTATATTACCCTGGTCTACCATCTACTGTCATTATATTACCCTGGTCTACCATCTACTGTCATATATTACCCTGGTCTACCATCTACTGTCATTATATTACCCTGGTCTACCATCTACTGTCATTATATTACCCTGGTCTACCATCTACTGTCATTATATTACCCTGGTCTACCATCTACTGTCACTATATTACCCTGGTCTAAACTCTACTGTCATTATATTACCCTGGTCTACCTTCTACTGTCATTATATTACCCTGGTCTACTATCTACTGTCACTATATTACCCTCTACTGTCATTATATTACCCTGGTCTACCATCTACTGTCAATCTATTACCCTGGTCTACCATCTACTGTCATTATATTACCCTGGTCTACCATCTACTGTCATTATATTAACCTGGTCTACTATCTACTGTCACTATATTACCCTCTACTGTCATTATATTACCCTGGTCTACCATCTACTGTCAATCTATTACCCTGGTCTACCATCTACTGTCATTATATTACCCTGGTCTACCATCTACTGTCATTATATTACCCTGGTCTACTATCTACTGTCACTATATTACCCTCTACTGTCATTATATTACCCTGGTCTACCATCTACTGTCAATCTATTACCCTGGTCTACCATCTACTGTCACTATATTACCCTGGTCTAAACTCTACTGTCATTTATTACCCTGGTCTACCATCTTCTGTCACTATTTTACCCTGGTCTACCATCTACTGTCACTATATTACCCTGGTCTAAACTCTACTGTCATTATATTACCCTGGTCTACCATCTACTGTCACTATATTACCCTGGTCTACCATCTACTGTCACTATATTACCCTGGTCTACCATCTACTGTCATTATATTACCCTGGTCTACCATCTACTGTCATTATATTACCCTGGTCTACCATCTACTGTCACTATATTACCCTGGTCTACCTCTACTGTCATTATATTACCCTGGTCTACCATCTACTGTCATTATATTACCCTGGTCTACCATCTACTGTCATTATATTACCTGGTCTACCATCTACTGTCACTATATTACCCTCTACTGTCATTATATTACCCTGGTCTACCATCTACTGTCAATCTATTACCCTGGTCTACCATCTACTGTCACTATATTACCCTGGTCTAAACTCTACTGTCATTATATTACCCTGGTCTACCATCTTCTGTCATTATTTTACCCTGGTCTACCATCTACTGTCATATATTACCCTGGTCTACCATCTACTGTCACTATATTACCCTGGTCTAAACTCTACTGTCATTATATTACCCTGGTCTACCATCTACTGTCACTATATTACCCTGGTCTACCATCTACTGTCACTATATTACCCTGGTCTACCATCTACTGTCATTATATTACCCTGGTCTACCATCTACTGTCATTATATTACCCTGGTCTACCATCTACTGTCATTATATTACCCTGGTCTACCATCTACTGTCATTATATTACCCTGGTCTACCATCTACTGTCATTATATTACCCTGGTCTACCATCTACTGTCATTATATTACCCTGGTCTACCATCTACTGTCACTATATTACCCTGGTCTAAACTCTACTGTCATTATATTACCCTGGTCTACCTTCTACTGTCATTATATTAACCTGGTCTACTATCTACTGTCACTATATTACCCTCTACTGTCATTATATTACCCTGGTCTACCATCTACTGTCAATCTATTACCCTGGTCTACCATCTACTGTCATTATATTACCCTGGTCTACCATCTACTGTCATTATATTACCCTGGTCTACCATCTACTGTCACTATATTACCCTCTACTGTCATTATATTACCCTGGTCTACCATCTACTGTCAATCTATTACCCTGGTCTACCATCTACTGTCATTATATTACCCTGGTCTACCATCTACTGTCATTATATTAACCTGGTCTATACCATCTACTGTCACTATATTACCCTCTACTGTCATTATATTACCCTGGTCTACCATCTACTGTCAATCTATTACCCTGGTCTACCATCTACTGTCACTATATTACCCTGGTCTACCTCTACTGTCATTATATTACCCTGGTCTACCATCTACTGTCACTATATTACCCTGGTCTACCATCTACTGTCACTATATTACCCTGGTCTACCATCTACTGTCATTATATTACCCTGGTCTACCATCTACTGTCATTATATTACCCTGGTCTACCATCTACTGTCATTATATTAACCTGGTCTACTATCTACTGTCACTATATTACCCTCTACTGTCATTATATTACCCTGGTCTACCATCTACTGTCAATCTATTACCCTGGTCTACCATCTACTGTCATTATATTACCCTGGTCTACCATCTACTGTCATTATATTAACCTGGTCTAACATCTACTGTCACTATATTACCCTCTACTGTCATTATATTACCCTGGTCTACCATCTACTGTCAATCTATTACCCTGGTCTACCATCTACTGTCACTATATTACCCTGGTCTAAACTCTACTGTCATTTATTACCCTGGTCTACCATCTACTGTCACTATATTACCCTGGTCTAACATCTACTGTCACTATATTACCCTGGTCTACACTCTACTGTCATTATATTACCCTGGTCTACCATCTACTGTCATTATATTACCCTGGTCTACCATCTACTGTCATTATATTACCCTGGTCTACCATCTACTGTCACTATATTACCCTGGTCTAACTCTACTGTCATTATATTACCCTGGTCTACCATCTACTGTCACTATATTACCCTGGTCTACCCTCTACTGTCATTATATTACCCTGGTCTACCATCTACTGTCATTATATTACCCTGGTCTAAACTACTGTCATTATATTAACCTGGTCTCCCATCTACTGTCATCATATTACCCTGGTCTACCATCTACTGTCATTATATTACCCTGGTCTACCATCTACTGTCATTATATTACCCTGGTCTACCATCTACTGTCATTATATTACCCTGGTCTACCATCTACTGTCATTATATTACCCTGGTCTACCATCTACTGTCATTATATTACCCTGGTCTAACTCTACTGTCATTATATTACCCTGGTCTACCATCTACTGTCATTATATTACCCTGGTCTACAATCTACTGTCATTATATTACCCTGGTCTAATCTACTGTCATTATATTACCCTGGTCTACCATCTACTGTCATTATATTACCCTGGTCTACTATCTACTGTCACTATATTACCCTCTACTGTCATTATATTACCCTGGTCTACCATCTACTGTCAATATATTACCCTGGTCTACCATCTACTGTCATTATATTACCCTGGTCTACCATATACTGTCATTATATTACCCTGGTCTAACATCTACTGTCACTATATTACCCTCTACTGTCATTATATTACCCTGGTCTACCATCTACTGTCAATCTATTACCCTGGTCTACCATCTACTGTCACTATATTACCCTGGTCTAACTCTACTGTCATTTATTACCCTGGTCTACCATCTACTGTCACTATTTTACCCTGGTCTACCATCTACTGTCACTATATTACCCTGGTCTACCATCTACTGTCATTATATTACCCTGGTCTACCATCTACTGTCATTATATTACCCTGTTCTACCATCTACTGTCATTATATTACCCTGGTCTACCATCTACTGTCACTATATTACCCTGGTCTAACTCTACTGTCATTATATTACCCTGGTCTACCATCTACTGTCACTATATTACCCTGGTCTACCATCTACTGTCATTATATTACCCTGGTCTACCATCTACTGTCACTATATTACCCTGGTCTAAACTCTACTGTCATTATATTACCCTGGTCTACCATCTACTGTCATTATATTACCCTGGTCTACCATCTACTGTCATTATATTACCCTGGTCTACCATCTAATGTCATTATATTACCTGGTCTACATCTACTGTCATATATTAACCTGGTCTAACATCTACTGTCACTATATTACCCTCTACTGTCATTATATTACCCTGGTCTACCATCTACTGTCAATATATTACCCTGGTCTACCATCTACTGTCATTATATTACCCTGGTCTAAACTCTACTGTCATTTATTACCCTGGTCTACCATCTACTGTCACTATATTACCCTGGTCTAACATCTACTGTCATTATATTACCCTGGTCTACCATCTACTGTCATTATATTACCCTGGTCTACCATCTACTGTCATTATATTACCCTGGTCTACCATCTACTGTCATTATATTACCCTGGTCTACCATCTACTGTCATTATATTACCCTGGTCTAACTCTACTGTCATTATATTACCCTGGTCTACCATCTACTGTCACTATATTACCCTGGTCTACCCTCTACTGTCATTATATTACCCTGGTCTACCATCTACTGTCATTATATTACCCTGGTCTAACTACTGTCATTATATTACCCTGGTCTACCATCTACTGTCATTATATTACCCTGGTCTACCATCTACTGTCATTATATTACCCTGGTCTACCATCTACTGTCATTATATTACCCTGGTCTACCATCTACTGTCATTATATTACCCTGGTCTACCATCTACTGTCATTATATTACCCTGGTCTACCATCTACTGTCATTATATTACCCTGGTCTACAATCTACTGTCATTATATTACCCTGGTCTACCATCTACTGTCATTATATTACCCTGGTCTACCATCTACTGTCATTATATTACCCTGGTCTACCATCTACTGTCACTATATTACCCTGGTCTAAACTCTACTGTCATTATATTACCCTGGTCTACCATCTACTGTCACTATATTACCCTGGTCTACCATCTACTGTCATTATATTACCCTGGTCTACCATCTACTGTCATTATATTACCCTGGTCTAAACTACTGTCATTATATTACCCTGGTCTACCATCTACTGTCATTATATTACCCTGGTCTACCATCTACTGTCATTATATTACCCTGGTCTACCATCTACTGTCATTATATTACCCTGGTCTACCATCTACTGTCATTATATTACCCTGGTCTACCATCTACTGTCATTATATTACCCTGGTCTACCATCTACTGTCATTATATTACCCTGGTCTACCATCTACTGTCATTATATTACCCTGGTCTACCATCTACTGTCATTATATTACCCTGGTCTACTATCTACTGTCACTATATTACCCTCTACTGTCATTATATTACCCTGGTCTACCATCTACTGTCAATATTACCCTGGTCTACCATCTACTGTCACTATATTACCCTGGTCTAAACTCTACTGTCATTTATTACCCTGGTCTACCATCTACTGTCACTATATTACCCTGGTCTACCATCTACTGTCACTATATTACCCTGGTCTACCCTCTACTGTCATTATATTACCCTGGTCTACCATCTACTGTCATTATATTACCCTGGTCTACCATCTACTGTCATTATATTACCCTGGTCTACCATCTACTGTCACTATATTACCCTGGTCTACCTCTACTGTCATTATATTACCCTGGTCTACCATCTACTGTCACTATATTACCCTGGTCTACCTCTACTGTCATTATATTACCCTGGTCTACCATCTACTGTCACTATATTACCCTGGTCTAAACTCTACTGTCATTATATTACCCTGGTCTACCATCTACTGTCATTATATTACCCTGGTCTACCATCTACTGTCATTATATTACCCTGGTCTACCATCTACTGTCACTATATTACCCTGGTCTACCTCTACTGTCATTATATTACCCTGGTCTACCATCTACTGTCATTATATTACCCTGGTCTACCATCTACTGTCATTATATTACCCTGGTCTACCATCTACTGTCATTATATTACCCTGGTCTACCATCTACTGTCATTATATTACCCTGGTCTACCATCTACTGTCATTATATTACCCTGGTCTACCATCTACTGTCATTATATTACCCTGGTCTACCATCTACTGTCATTATATTACCCTCTACTGTCATTATATTACCCTGGTCTACCATCTACTGTCATTATATTACCCTGGTCTACCATCTACTGTCATATATTACCCTGGTCTACCATCTACTGTCATTATATTACCCTGGTCTACCATCTACTGTCACTATATTACCCTGGTCTAAACTCTACTGTCATTATATTACCCTGGTCTACCATCTACTGTCATTATATTACCTGGTCTACTATCTACTGTCACTATATTACCCTCTACTGTCATTATATTACCCTGGTCTACCATCTACTGTCATTATATTACCCTGGTCTACCATCTACTGTCATTATATTACCCTGGTCTACCATCTACTGTCATTATATTACCCTGGTCTACCATCTACTGTCACTATATTACCCTGGTCTAACCTCTACTGTCATTATATTACCCTGGTCTACCATCTACTGTCATTATATTACCCTGGTCTACCATCTACTGTCACTATATTACCCTGGTCTACCATCTACTGTCATTATATTACCCTGGTCTACCATCTACTGTCATTATATTACCCTGGTCTACCATCTACTGTCATTATATTACCCTGGTCTACTATCTACTGTCACTATATTACCCTCTACTGTCATTATATTACCCTGGTCTACCATCTACTGTCAATCTATTACCCTGGTCTACCATCTACTGTCATTATATTACCCTGGTCTACCATCTACTGTCATTATATTACCCTGGTCTAACATCTACTGTCACTATATTACCCTCTACTGTCATTATATTACCCTGGTCTACCATCTACTGTCAATATTACCCTGGTCTACCATCTACTGTCACTATATTACCCTGGTCTAAACTCTACTGTCATTTATTACCCTGGTCTACCATCTACTGTCACTATATTACCCTGGTCTAACATCTACTGTCACTATATTACCCTGGTCTACCCGCTACTGTCATTATATTACCCTGGTCTACCATCTACTGTCATTATATTACCCTGGTCTACCATCTACTGTCATTATATTACCCTGGTCTACCATCTACTGTCACTATATTACCCTGGTCTAAACTCTACTGTCATTATATTACCCTGGTCTACCATCTACTGTCACTATATTACCCTGGTCTACCTCTACTGTCATTATATTACCCTGGTCTACCATCTACTGTCATTATATTACCCTGGTCTAAAATCTACTGTCATTATATTACCCTGGTCTACCATCTACTGTCATTATATTACCCTGGTCTACCATCTACTGTCATTATATTACCCTGGTCTACCATCTACTGTCATTATATTACCCTGGTCTACCATCTACTGTCATTATATTACCCTGGTCTACCATCTACTGTCATTATATTACCCTGGTCTACCATCTACTGTCATTATATTACCCTGGTCTACCTCTACTGTCATTATATTACCCTGGTCTACCATCTACTGTCATTATATTACCCTGGTCTACCATCTACTGTCATTATATTACCCTGGTCTCCATCTACTGTCATTATATTACCCTGGTCTACCATCTACTGTCATTATATTACCCTGGTCTACTATCTACTGTCACTATATTACCCTCTACTGTCATTATATTACCCTGGTCTACCATCTACTGTCAATATATTACCCTGGTCTACCATCTACTGTCATTATATTACCCTGGTCTACCATCTACTGTCATTATATTACCCTGGTCTACCATCTACTGTCACTATATTACCCTCTACTGTCATTATATTACCCTGGTCTACCATCTACTGTCATCTATTACCCTGGTCTACCATCTACTGTCACTATATTACCCTGGTCTAAACTCTACTGTCATTTATTACCCTGGTCTACCATCTTCTGTCACTATTTTACCCTGGTCTACCATCTACTGTCACTATATTACCCTGGTCTACCATCTACTGTCATTATATTACCCTGGTCTACCATCTACTGTCATTATATTACCCTGGTCTACCATCTACTGTCATTATATTACCCTGGTCTACCATCTACTGTCACTATATTACCCTGGTCTAAACTCTACTGTCATTATATTACCCTGGTCTACCATCTACTGTCACTATATTACCCTGGTCTACCCTCTACTGTCATTATATTACCCTGGTCTACCATCTACTGTCACTATATTACCCTGGTCTAAACTCTACTGTCATTTATTACCCTGGTCTACCATCTACTGTCATTATATTACCCTGGTCTACCATCTACTGTCATTATATTACCCTGGTCTACCTTCTACTGTCATTATATTAACCTGGTCTACCATCTACTGTCACTATATTACCCTCTACTGTCATTATATTACCCTGGTCTACCATCTACTGTCATCTATTACCCTGGTCTACCATCTACTGTCACTATATTACCCTGGTCTAACTCTACTGTCATTTATTACCCTGGTCTACCATCTACTGTCACTATATTACCCTGGTCTACCATCTACTGTCACTATATTACCCTGGTCTACCCTCTACTGTCATTATATTACCCTGGTCTACCATCTACTGTCATTATATTACCCTGGTCTACCATCTACTGTCATTATATTACCCTGGTCTACCATCTACTGTCACTATATTACCCTGGTCTAACTCTACTGTCATTATATTACCCTGGTCTACCATCTACTGTCACTATATTACCCTGGTCTACCCTCTGTCATTATATTACCCTGGTCTACCATCTACTGTCATTATATTACCCTGGTCTAACTACTGTCATTATATTACCCTGGTCTACCATCTACTGTCATTATATTACCCTGGTCTAACCTCTACTGTCATTATATTACCCTGGTCTACCATCTACTGTCATTATATTACCCTGGTCTACCATCTACTGTCACTATATTACCCTGGTCTACCATCTACTGTCATTATATTACCCTGGTCTACCTCTACTGTCATTATATTACCCTGGTCTACCATCTACTGTCATTATATTACCCTGGTCTACCATCTACTGTCATTATATTACCCTGGTCTACCATCTACTGTCATTATATTACCCTGGTCTACCTCTACTGTCATTATATTACCCTGGTCTACCATATACTGTCACTATCTTACCCTGGTCTACCCTCTACTGTCATTATATTACCCTGGTCTACCATCTACTGTCAATCTATTACCCTGGTCTACCATCTACTGTCACTATATTACCCTGGTCTACCTCTACTGTCATTTATTACCCTGGTCTACCATCTACTGTCACTATATTACCCTGGTCTACCATCTACTGTCATTATATTACCCTGGTCTACCATCTACTGTCATTATATTACCCTGGTCTACCATCTACTGTCATTATATTACCCTGGTCTACCATCTACTGTCATTATATTACCCTGGTCTACCATCTACTGTCATTATATTAACCTGGTCTACCATCTACTGTCACTATATTACCCTCTACTGTCATTATATTACCCTGGTCTACCATCTACTGTCATTATATTACCCTGGTCTACCATCTACTGTCATTATATTACCCTGGTCTACCATCTACTGTCATTATATTAACCTGGTCTACTATCTACTGTCACTATATTACCCTCTACTGTCATTATATTACCCTGGTCTACCATCTACTGTCATTATATTACCCTGGTCTACCATCTACTGTCACTATATTACCCTGGTCTAACCTCTACTGTCATTATATTACCCTGGTCTACCATCTACTGTCACTATATTACCCTGGTCTACCATCTACTGTCATTATATTACCCTGGTCTACATCTACTGTCATTATATTACCCTGGTCTACCATCTACTGTCATTATATTACCCTGGTCTACCATCTACTGTCATTATATTACCCTGGTCTACCATCTACTGTCACTATATTACCCTGGTCTAAACTCTACTGTCATTATATTACCCTGGTCTACCATCTACTGTCATTATATTACCCTGGTCTACCATCTACTGTCACTATATTACCCTGGTCTACCATCTACTGTCATTATATTACCCTGGTCTACCATCTACTGTCATTATATTACCCTGGTCTACCATCTACTGTCATTATATTACCCTGGTCTACCATCTACTGTCATTATATTGCCCTCTACTGTCATTATATTACCCTGGTCTACCATCTACTGTCATTATATTACCCTGGTCTACCATCTACTGTCATTATATTACCCTGGTCTACCATCTACTGTCACTATATTACCCTCTACTGTCATTATATTACCCTGGTCTACACTCTACTGTCATTATATTACCCTGGTCTACCATCTACTGTCATTATATTACCCTGGTCTACCATCTACTGTCATTATATTACCCTGGTCTACCATCTACTGTCACTATATTACCCTGGTCTAAACTCTACTGTCATTATATTACCCTGGTCTACCATCTACTGTCATTATATTACCCTGGTCTACCATCTACTGTCATTATATTACCCTGGTCTACCATCTACTGTCATTATATTACCCTGGTCTACCATCTACTGTCACTATATTACCCTCTACTGTCATTATATTACCCTGGTCTACCATCTACTGTCATCTATTACCCTGGTCTACCATCTACTGTCACTATATTACCCTGGTCTAAACTCTACTGTCATTTATTACCCTGGTCTACCATCTACTGTCACTATATTACCCTGGTCTACCATCTACTGTCACTATATTACCCTGGTCTACCCTCTACTGTCATTATATTACCCTGGTCTACCATCTACTGTCATTATATTACCCTGGTCTACCATCTACTGTCATTATATTACCCTGGTCTACCATCTACTGTCACTATATTACCCTGGTCTAAACTCTACTGTCATTATATTACCCTGGTCTACCATCTACTGTCACTATATTACCCTGGTCTACCATCTACTGTCATTATATTACCCTGGTCTACCATCTACTGTCATTATATTACCCTGGTCTCAATCTACTGTCATTATATTACCCTGGTCTACCATCTACTGTCATTATATTACCCTGGTCTACCATCTACTGTCATTATATTACCCTGGTCTACCATCTACTGTCATTATATTACCCTGGTCTACCATCTACTGTCATTATATTACCCTGGTCTACCATCTACTGTCATTATATTACCCTGGTCTACCATCTACTGTCATTATATTACCCTGGTCTAAACTCTACTGTCATTATATTACCCTGGTCTACCATCTACTGTCATTATATTACCCTGGTCTACCATCTACTGTCATTATATTACCCTGGTCTAATCTACTGTCATTATATTACCCTGGTCTACCATCTACTGTCATTATATTACCCTGGTCTACCATCTACTGTCACTATATTACCCTCTACTGTCATTATATTACCCTGGTCTACCATCTACTGTCATCTATTACCCTGGTCTACCATCTACTGTCATTATATTACCCTGGTCTACCATCTACTGTCATTATATTACCTGGTCTACCATCTACTGTCACTATATTACCCTCTACTGTCATTATATTACCCTGGTCTACCATCTACTGTCAATCTATTACCCTGGTCTACCATCTACTGTCACTATATTACCCTGGTCTAAACTCTACTGTCACTATATTACCCTCTATTGTCATTATATTACCCTGGTCTACCATCTACTGTCAATCTATTACCCTTGTCTACCATCTACTGTCATTATATTACCCTGGTCTACCATCTACTGTCATTATATTACCCTGGTCTACCATCTACTGTCACTATATTACCCTCTACTGTCATTATATTACCCTGGTCTACCTCTACTGTCATTATATTACCCTGGTCTACCATCTACTGTCATTATATTACCCTGGTCTACCATCTACTGTCATTATATTACCCTGGTCTACCATCTACTGTCACTATATTACCCTGGTCTAACCTCTACTGTCATTATATTACCCTGGTCTACCATCTACTGTCATTATATTACCCTGGTCTACCATCTACTGTCATTATATTACCCTGGTCTACCATCTACTGTCATTATATTACCTGGTCTAACATCTACTGTCACTATATTACCCTCTACTGTCATTATATTACCCTGGTCTACCATCTACTGTCATATATTACCCTGGTCTACCATCTACTGTCATTATATTACCCTGGTCTAAACTCTACTGTCATTTATTACCCTGGTCTACCATCTACTGTCACTATATTACCCTGGTCTAACATCTACTGTCACTATATTACCCTGGTCTACCATCTACTGTCATTATATTACCCTGGTCTACCATCTACTGTCATTATATTACCCTGGTCTACCATCTACTGTCATTATATTACCCTGGTCTACCATCTACTGTCACTATATTACCCTGGTCTAAACTCTACTGTCATTATATTACCCTGGTCTACCATCTACTGTCACTATATTACCCTGGTCTACCTCTACTGTCATTATATTACCCTGGTCTACCATCTACTGTCATTATATTACCCTGGTCTAAACTACTGTCATTATATTAACCTGGTCTCCCATCTACTGTCATCATATTACCCTGGTCTACCATCTACTGTCATTATATTACCCTGGTCTACCATCTACTGTCATTATATTACCCTGGTCTACCATCTACTGTCATCATATTACCCTGGTCTACCATCTACTGTCATTATATTACCCTGGTCTACCATCTACTGTCATTATATTACCCTGGTCTAAACTCTACTGTCATTATATTACCCTGGTCTACCATCTACTGTCATTAAATTACCCTGGTCTACCATCTACTGTCATTATATTACCCTGGTCTCAATCTACTGTCATTATATTACCCTGGTCTACAATCTACTGTCATTATATTACCCTGGTCTACTATCTACTGTCACTATATTACCCTCTACTGTCATTATATTACCCTGGTCTACCATCTACTGTCATCTATTACCCTGGTCTACCATCTACTGTCATTATATTACCCTGGTCTACCATCTACTGTCATTATATTACCCTGGTCTAACATCTACTGTCACTATATTACCTCTACTGTCATTATATTACCCTGGTCTACCATCTACTGTCATTATATTACCCTGGTCTACCATCTACTGTCATTATATTACCCTGGTCTAAACTCTACTGTCATTATATTACCCTCTACTGTCATTATATTACCCTGGTCTACCATCTACTGTCATTATATTACCCTGGTCTACCATCTACTGTCACTATATTACCCTGGTCTAACTCTACTGTCATTATATTACCCTGGTCTACCATCTACTGTCACTATATTACCCTGGTCTACCATCTACTGTCACTATATTACCCTGGTCTACCATCTACTGTCATTATATTACCCTGGTCTACCATCTACTGTCATTATATTACCCTGGTCTACCATCTACTGTCATTATATTACCCTGGTCTACCATCTACTGTCACTATATTACCCTGGTCTACTCTACTGTCATTATATTACCCTGGTCTACCATATACTGTCACTATCTTACCCTGGTCTACCCTCTGTCATTATATTACCCTGGTCTACCATCTACTGTCATTATATTACCCTGGTCTAATCTACTGTCATTATATTACCCTGGTCTACCATCTACTGTCACTATATTACCCTGGTCTACCTCTACTGTCATTATATTACCCTGGTCTACCATCTACTGTCATTATATTACCCTGGTCTACCATCTACTGTCATTATATTACCCTGGTCTACCATCTACTGTCACTATATTACCCTGGTCTACCTCTACTGTCATTATATTACCCTGGTCTACCATCTACTGTCATTATATTACCCTGGTCTACCATCTACTGTCATTATATTACCCTGGTCTACCATCTACTGTCACATTATATTACCCTGGTCTAACTCTACTGTCATTATATTACCCTGGTCTACCATCTACTGTCACTATATTACCCTGGTCTACCTCTACTGTCATTATATTACCCTGGTCTACCATCTACTGTCATTATATTACCCTGGTCTACCATCTACTGTCATTATATTACCCTGGTCTACCATCTACTGTCATTTATTACCCTGGTCTACCATCTACTGTCATTATATTACCCTGGTCTACCATCTACTGTCATTATATTACCCTGGTCTACCATCTACTGTCATTATATTACCCTGGTCTACCATCTACTGTCATTATATTACCCTGGTCTACCATCTACTGTCATTATATTACCCTGGTCTACCATCTACTGTCATTATATTACCTGGTCTACTATCTACTGTCACTATATTACCCTCTGCTGTCATTATATTACCCTGGTCTACCATCTACTGTCATATATTACCCTGGTCTACCATCTACTGTCATTATATTACCCTGGTCTACCATCTACTGTCATTATATTACCCTGGTCTACTATCTACTGTCACTATATTACCCTCTACTGTCATTATATTACCCTGGTCTACCATCTACTGTCAATCTATTACCCTGGTCTACCATCTACTGTCACTATATTACCCTGGTCTACCATCTACTGTCATTATATTACCCTGGTCTACCATCTACTGTCATTATATTACCCTGGTCTACCATCTACTGTCATTATATTACCCTGGTCTACCATCTACTGTCACTATATTACCCTGGTCTAACTCTACTGTCATTATATTACCCTGGTCTACCATCTACTGTCACTATATTACCCTGGTCTACCATCTACTGTCATTATATTACCCTGGTCTACCATCTACTGTCATTATATTACCCTGGTCTACCATCTACTGTCACTATATTACCCTGGTCTAACCTCTACTGTCATTATATTACCCTGGTCTACCATCTACTGTCATTATATTACCCTGGTCTACCATCTACTGTCATTATATTACCCTGGTCTACCATCTACTGTCATTATATTACCCTGGTCTACCATCTACTGTCAATATATTACCCTGGTCTACCATCTACTGTCATTATATTACCCTGGTCTACCATCTACTGTCATTATATTAACCTGGTCTACCATCTACTGTCACTATATTACCCTCTACTGTCATTATATTACCCTGGTCTACCATCTACTGTCAATATATTACCCTGGTCTACCATCTACTGTCATTATATTACCCTGGTCTACCATCTACTGTCATTATATTACCCTGGTCTACCATCTACTGTCACTATATTACCCTCTACTGTCATTATATTACCCTGGTCTACCATCTACTGTCAATCTATTACCCTGGTCTACCATCTACTGTCATTATATTACCCTGGTCTAAACTCTACTGTCATTTTATTACCCTGGTCTACCATCTACTGTCATTATATTACCCTGGTCTACCATCTACTGTCACTATATTACCCTGGTCTACCATCTACTGTCATTATATTACCCTGGTCTACCATCTACTGTCATTATATTACCCTGGTCTAACCTCTACTGTCATTATATTACCCTGGTCTACCATCTACTGTCATTATATTACCCTGGTCTACCATCTACTGTCATTATATTACCCTGGTCTACCATCTACTGTCATTATATTACCCTGGTCTACCATCTACTGTCATTATATTACCCTGGTCTACCATCTACTGTCATTATATTACCCTGGTCTACCATCTACTGTCATTATATTGCCCTCTACTGTCATTATATTACCCTGGTCTACCATCTACTGTCAATCTATTACCCTGGTCTACCATCTACTGTCATTATATTACCCTGGTCTACTATCTACTGTCACTATATTACCCTCTACTGTCATTATATTACCCTGGTCTACACTCTACTGTCATTATATTACCCTGGTCTACCATCTACTGTCATTATATTACCCTGGTCTACCATCTACTGTCATTATATTACCCTGGTCTACCATCTACTGTCACTATATTACCCTGGTCTAAACTCTACTGTCATTATATTACCCTGGTCTACCATCTACTGTCATTATATTACCCTGGTCTACCATCTACTGTCATTATATTACCCTGGTCTACCATCTACTGTCATTATATTACCCTGGTCTACCATCTACTGTCATTATATTACCCTGGTCTACCATCTACTGTCATTATATTACCCTGGTCTACCATCTACTGTCATTATATTACCCTCTACTGTCATTATATTACCCTGGTCTACCATCTACTGTCATTATATTACCCTGGTCTACCATCTACTGTCATTATATTACCCTGGTCTACCATCTACTGTCATTATATTACCCTCTACTGTCATTATATTACCCTGGTCTACCATCTACTGTCATTATATTACCCTGGTCTACCATCTACTGTCATTATATTACCCTGGTCTACCATCTACTGTCATTATATTACCCTGGTCTACCCTCTACTGTCATTATATTACCCTGGTCTACCATCTACTGTCATTATATTACCCTGGTCTACCATCTACTGTCATTATATTACCCTGGTCTACCATCTACTGTCATTATATTACCCTGGTCTACCATCTACTGTCATTATATTACCCTGGTCTACCATCTACTGTCATTATATTACCCTGGTCTACCATCTACTGTCACTATATTACCCTGGTCTACACTCTACTGTCATTATATTACCCTGGTCTACCATCTACTGTCACTATATTACCCTGGTCTACCATCTACTGTCATTATATTACCCTGGTCTACCATCTACTGTCATTATATTACCCTGGTCTACCATCTACTGTCATTATATTACCCTGGTCTAAACTCTACTGTCATTTATTACCCTGGTCTACCATCTACTGTCACTATATTACCCTGGTCTACCATCTACTGTCACTATATTACCCTGGTCTACCATCTACTGTCATTATATTACCCTGGTCTACCATCTACTGTCATTATATTACCCTGGTCTACCATCTACTGTCATTATATTACCCTGGTCTACCATCTACTGTCACTATATTACCCTGGTCTAACCTCTACTGTCATTATATTACCCTGGTCTACCATCTACTGTCATTATATTACCCTGGTCTACCATCTACTGTCATTATATTACCCTGGTCTACCATCTACTGTCACTATATTACCCTGGTCTAAACTCTACTGTCATTATATTACCCTGGTCTACCATCTACTGTCATTATATTACCCTGGTCTACCATCTACTGTCATTATATTAACCTGGTCTACTATCTACTGTCACTATATTACCCTCTACTGTCATTATATTACCCTGGTCTACCATCTACTGTCATTCTATTACCCTGGTCTACCATCTACTGTCACTATATTACCCTGGTCTAAACTCTACTGTCATTTATTACCCTGGTCTACCATCTACTGTCATTATATTACCCTGGTCTACCATCTACTGTCACTATATTACCCTGGTCTACCATCTACTGTCATTATATTACCCTGGTCTACCATCTACTGTCATTACATTACCCGGTCTACCATCTACTGTCATTATATTACCCTGGTCTACCATATACTGTCACTATATTACCCTGGTCTAACATCTACTGTCATTATATTACCCTGGTCTACCATCTACTGTCACTATATTACCCTGGTCTACCCTATGTCATATATTACCCTGGTCTACCATCTACTGTCATTATATTACCCTGGTCTAAACTACTGTCATTATATTACCCTGGTCTACCATCTACTGTCACTATATTACCCTGGTCTAACTCTACTGTCATTTATTACCCTGGTCTACCATCTACTGTCATTATATTACCCTGGTCTACCATCTACTGTCATATATTACCCTGGTCTACCATCTACTGTCATTATATTACCCTGGTCTACCATCTACTGTCATTATATTACCCTGGTCTACCATCTACTGTCATTATATTACCCTGGTCTACCATCTACTGTCATTATATTACCCTGGTCTACCATCTACTGTCATATATTACCCTGGTCTAACTCTACTGTCATTATATTACCCTGGTCTACCATCTACTGTCATTATATTACCCTGGTCTACCATCTACTGTCATTATATTACCCTGGTCTACCATCTACTGTCATTATATTACCCTGGTCTACCATCTACTGTCATTATATTACCCTGGTCTACCTCTACTGTCATTTATTACCCTGGTCTACCATCTACTGTCATTATATTACCCTGGTCTACCATCTACTGTCATTATATTACCCTGGTCTACCATCTACTGTCATTATATTACCCTGGTCTACCATCTACTGTCAATATATTACCCTGGTCTACCATCTACTGTCATTATATTACCCTGGTCTACCATCTACTGTCATTATATTACCCTGGTCTACCATCTACTGTCACTATATTACCCTCTACTGTCATTATATTACCCTGGTCTACCATCTACTGTCATTATATTACCCTGGTCTACCATCTACTGTCATTATATTACCCTGGTCTACCATCTACTGTCATTATATTACACCTGGTCTACCATCTACTGTCATTATATTACCCTGGTCTATCTACTGTCATTATATTACCCTGGTCTACCATCTACTGTCAATATTACCCTGGTCTACCATCTACTGTCATTATATTACCCTGGTCTAAACTCTACTGTCATTTATTACCCTGGTCTACCATCTACTGTCATTATATTACCCTGGTCTACACTCTACTGTCATTATATTACCCTGGTCTACCATCTACTGTCATTATATTACCCTGGTCTACCCTCTACTGTCATTATATTACCCTGGTCTACCATCTACTGTCATTATATTACCCTGGTCTACCATCTACTGTCATTATATTACCCTGGTCTACCATCTACTGTCATTATATTACCCTGGTCTAACCTCTACTGTCATTATATTACCCTGGTCTACCATCTACTGTCATTATATTACCCTGGTCTACCATCTACTGTCATTATATTACCCTGGTCTACCATCTACTTTCATTATGTTACCCTGGTCTACCATCTACTGTCATTATTACCCTGGTCTACCATCTACTGTCATTATATTACCCTGGTCTACCATCTACTGTCATATATACCCTACTGTCATTATATTACCCTGGTCTACCATCTACTGTCATTATATTACCCTGGTCTACCATCTACTGTCATTATATTACCCTGGTCTACCATCTACTGTCACTATATTACCCTCTACTGTCATTATATTACCCTGGTACCATCTACTGTCAATATATTACCCTGGTCTACCTCTACTGTCATTATATTACCCTGGTCTACCATCTACTGTCATTATATTACCCTGGTCTACTACCATCTACTGTCAATATTACCCTGGTCTACCATCTACTGTCACATATTACCCTGGTCTACCATCTACTGTCATTATATTACCCTGGTCTACCATCTACTGTCATTATATTACCCTGGTCTACATCTACTGTCATTATATTACCCTGGTCTACCTCTACTGTCATTATATTACCCTGGTCTACCATCTACTGTCATTATATTACCCTCTACTGTCATTATATTACCCTGGTCTACCATCTACTGTCACTATATTACCCTGGTCTACCATCTACTGTCATATATTACCCTGGTCTACCATCTACTGTCATTATATTACCCTGGTCTACCATCTACTGTCATTATATTACCCTGGTCTACCATCTACTGTCATTATATTACCCTGGTCTACCATCTACTGTCACTATTATTACCCTCTACTGTCATTATATTACCCTGGTCTACTATCTACTGTCACTATATTACCCTCTACTGTCATTATATTACCCTGGTCTACCATCTACTGTCAATATATTACCCTGGTCTACCATCTACTGTCATTATATTACCCTGGTCTACCATCTACTGTCATTATATTACCCTGGTCTACCATCTACTGTCATTATATTACCCTGGTCTACCATCTACCCCATTTACCCTGGTCTACCATCTACTGTCATTATATTACCCTGGTCTACACTCTACTGTCATTATATTACCCTGGTCTACATCTACTGTCAATATTACCCTGGTCTACCATCTACTGTCATTATATTACCCTGGTCTACCTCTACTGTCATTATATTACCCTGGTCTACCATCTACTGTCATTATATTACCCTGGTCTACCACTCTACTGTCATTTATTACCCTGGTCTACCATCTACTGTCATTATATTACCCTGGTCTACCATCTACTGTCAATATTACCCTGGTCTACCATCTACTGTCATTATATTACCCTGGTCTACCATCTACTGTCATTATATTACCCTGGTCTACCATCTACTGTCATTATATTACCCTGGTCTACATCTACTGTCATTATATTACCCTGGTCTACTATCTACTTCACTTATTACCCTCTACTGTCATTATATTACCCTGGTCTACCATCTACTGTCATTATATTACCCTGGTCTACCATCTACTGTCATTATATTACCCTGGTCTACCATCTACTGTCATTATATTACCCTGGTCTACCATCTACTGTCACTATATTACCCCTCTACTGTCATTATATTACCCTGGTCTACCATCTACTGTCAATATATTACCCTGGTCTACCATCTACTGTCATTATATTACCCTGGTCTAACCTCTACTGTCATTATATTACCCTGGTCTACCATCTACTGTCACTATATTACCCTGGTCTACCATCTACTGTCATTATATTACCCTGGTCTACCATCTACTGTCATTATATTACCCTGGTCTACCATCTACTGTCATTATATTACCCTGGTCTACCATCTACTGTCATTATATTACCCTGGTCTACCATCTACTGTCATTATATTACCCTGGTCTACCATCTACTGTCTATATTACCCTGGTCTACCATCTACTGTCATTATATTACCTGGTCTACCATCTACTGTCACTTTATTACCCTGGTCTACCATCTACTGTCATTATATTACCTGGTCTACCATCTACTGTTTATTTACCCTGGTCTAATCTACTGTTTATATTACCCTGGTCTACCATCTACTGTCATTATATTACCCTGGTCTACCTCTACTGTCATTATATTACCTGGTCTACCCTACTGTCATTATATTACCCTCTACTGTCATTATATTACCCTGGTCTACCATCTACTGTCAATATTACCCTGGTCTACCATCTACTGTCATTATATTACCCTGGTCTACTCTACTGTCACTATATTACCATCTACTGTCATTATATTACCCTGGTCTACCATCTACTGTCATTTATTACCTGGTCTACCATCTACTGTCATTATATTACCCTGGTCTACCATCTACTGTCATTATATTACCCTGGTCTACCATCTACTGTCAATATATTACCCTGGTCTACCATCTACTGTCATTATATTACCCTGGTCTACCATCTACTGTCATTATATACCCTGGTCTACCATCTACTGTCATTATATTACCTGGTCTACCATCTACTGTCATTATATTACCCTGGTCTACCATCTACTGTCATTATATACCCTGGTCTACCATCTACTGTCATTATATTACCCTCTACTGTCATTATATTACCCTGGTCTACCATCTACTGTCATATATTACCCTGGTCTACCATCTACTGTCATTTATTACCCTGGTCTACCATCTACTGTCATTATATTACCCTGGTCTACTACATCTACTGTCATTATATTACCTGGTCTACCATCTACTGTCATTATATTACCCTGGTCTACCATCTACTGTCACTATATTACCCTCTACTGTCATTATATTACCCTGGTCTACCATCTACTGTCATTATATTACCCTGGTCTACATCTACTGTCATTATATTACCCTGGTCTACCATCTACTGTCATTATATTACCCTGGTCTACCATCTACTGTCATTATATTACCCTGGTCTACATCTACTGTCATTATATTACCCTGGTCTACCATCTACTGTCATTATATTACCCTGGTCTACCATCTACTGTCATTATATTACCCTGGTCTACCATCTACTGTCATTATATTACCCTCTACTGTCATTATATTACCCTGGTCTACCATCTACTGTCAATATATTACCCTGGTCTACCATCTACTGTCATTATATTACCCTGGTCTACCATCTACTGTCATTATATTACCCTGGTCTCTACCATCTACTGTCACTATATTACCCTCTACTGTCATTATATTACCCTGGTCTACCATCTACTGTCATTATATTACCCTGGTCTACCATCTACTGTCATATATTACCCTGGTCTAAACTCTACTGTCATATTACCCTGGTCTACCATCTACTGTCATTATATTACCCTGGTCTCCATCTACTGTCATTATATTACCTGGTCTACCTCTACTGTCATTATATTACCCTGGTCTACATCTACTGTCATTATATTACCCTGGTCTACCATCTACTGTCATTATATTACCCTGGTCTACCATCTACTGTCATTATATTACCTGGTCTACCATCTACTGTCATTATATTACCCTGGTCTACCATCTACTGTCATTATATTACCCTGGTCTACCATCTACTGTCATTATATTACCCTGGTCTACCATCTACTGTCATTATATTACCCTGGTCTACCATCTACTGTCATTATATTACCCCTCTACTGTCACTATATTACCTGGTCTACCATCTACTGTCATTATATTACCCTGGTCTACCATCTACTGTCATTATATTACCTGGTCTACCATCTACTGTCATTATATTACCCTCTACTGTCATTATATTACCCTGGTCTACCATCTACTGTCATTATATTACCCTGGTCTACCATCTACTGTCATTATATTACCCTGGTCTACCATCTACTGTCATTATATTACCCTGGTCTACCATCTACTGTCACTATATTACCTCTACTGTCATTATATTACCCTGGTCTACCATCTACTGTCATTATTACCCTGGTCTACCATCTACTGTCAATATATTACCCTGGTCTACCATCTACTGTCATTATATTACCCTGGTCTACCATCTACTGTCATTATATTACCCTGGTCTCTACTATCTACTGTACTATATACCCTCTACTGTCATTATATTACCCTGGTCTACCATCTACTGTCAATATATTACCCTGGTCTACCATCTACTGTCATTATATTACCCTGGTCTACCATCTACTGTCATTATACCTGGTCTACCATCTACTGTCATTATATTACCCTGGTCTACCATCTACTGTCATTATATTACCCTGGTCTACCCTCTACTGTCATTATATTACCCTGGTCTACCATCTACTGTCATTATATTACCCTGGTCTACCCTCTACTGTCATTATATACCCTGGTCTACCATCTACTGTCATTAATTACCCTGGTCTACCATCTACTGTCATATATTACCCTCTACCATCTATATTTACCCTGGTCTACCATCTACTGTCATTATATTACCCTGGTCTGTCCATCTACTGTCATTATATTACCTGGTCTACCATCTACTGTCATTATATTACCCTGGTCTACCATCTACTGTCATTATATTACCTGGTCTACTATCTACTGTCACTATATTACCCTCTACTGTCATTATATTACCCTGGTCTACCATCTACTGTCATTATATTACCCTGGTCTACCATCTACTGTCATATATTACCCTGGTCTAAACTCTACTGTCTTATTACCCTGGTCTACCATCTACTGTCATTATATTACCCTGGTCTACCATCTACTGTCATTATTTACCCTGGTCTACCATCTACTGTCATTATATTACCCTGGTCTACATCTACTGTCATTAATTACCCTGGTCTACCATCTACTGTCATTATATTACCTGGTCTACCATCTACTGTCATTATATTACCCCCCTCTACTGTCATTATATTACCCTGGTCTACCATCTACTGTCATTATTCCTGGTCTACATCTACTGTCATTATATTACCCTGGTCTACCATCTACTGTCATTATATTACCCTGGTCTACCATCTACTGTCACTATATTACCTCTACTTCATTCTATTACCTGGTCTACCATCTACTGTCACTATATTACCTGGTCTAAACTCTACTGTCATTATATTACCCTGGTCTACCATCTACTGTCATTATATTACCCTGGTCTACATCTACTGTCATTATATTACCTCTCTACTGTCATTATATTACCCTGGTCTACCATCTACTGTCATTATATTACCCTGGTCTACATCTACTGTCAATTATATTACCCTGGTCTACCATCTACTGTCATTATATTACCCTGGTCTACCATCTACTGTCATTATATTACCCTGGTCTACCATCTACTGTCATTATTACCCTTTACCATCTACTGTCACTATATTACCCTGGTCTACCATCTACTGTCATTATATTACCCTGGTCTACCATCTACTGTCATTATATTACCCTGGTCTACCATCTACTGTCATTATATTACCCTGGTCTACCATCTACTGTCACTATATTACCCTGGTTACCATCTACTGTCATTATATTACCCCTCTACTGTCACTATATTACCCTGGTCTACCATCTACTGTCATATATTACCCTGGTCTACCATCTACTGTCATTATATTACCCTGGTCTACCATCTACTGTCATTATATTACCTTCTACTGTCATTATATTACCCTGGTCTACCATCTACTGTCAATATATTACCCTGGTCTACCTCTACTGTCATTATATTACCCTGGTCTACCATCTACTGTCATTATATTACCTGGTCTACTATCTACTGTCACTATATTACCATCTACTGTCATTATATTACCCTGGTCTACCATCTACTGTCAATTATTACCCTGGTCTACCATCTACTGTCATATATTACCCTGGTCTACCATCTACTGTCATTATATTACCCTGGTCTACCTCTACTGTCATTATATTACCCTGGTCTACTTCTACTGTCATTATATTACCCTCTACTGTCATTATATTACCCTGGTCTACCATCTACTGTCAATATATTACCCTGGTCTACCATCTACTGTCATTATATTACCCTGGTCTACCATCTACTGTCATTATATTACCCTGGTCTACCATCTACTGTCACTATATTACCCTCTACTGTCATTATATTACCCTGGTCTACCATCTACTGTCATATATTACCCTGGTCTACCATCTACTGTCATTATATTACCCTGGTCTACCATCTACTGTCATTATATAACCTGGTCTACTATCTACTGTCACTATATTACCTCTACTGTCATTATATTACCCTGGTCTACCATCTACTGTCAATATATTACCCTGGTCTACCATCTACTGTCACTATATTACCCTGGTCTAAACTCTACTGTCATTTATTACCCTGGTCTACCATCTACTGTCACTATATTACCCTGGTCTACCATCTACTGTCACTATATTACCTGGTCTACATCTACTGTCATTATATTACCCTGGTCTACCATCTACTGTCATTATATTACCCTGGTCTACCATCTACTGTCATTATATTACCCTGGTCTACCATCTACTGTCATTATATACCCTGGTCTAAACTCTACTGTCATTATATTCCCTGGTCTACCATCTACTGTCATTATATTACCCTGGTCTACCATCTACTGTCATTATATTACCCTGGTCTACCATCTACTGTCATATATTACCCTGGTCTACCCTCTACTGTCATTATATTACCCTGGTCTACCATCTACTGTCATTATATTACCCTGGTCTACCATCTACTGTCATTATATTACCCTGGTCTACCATCTACTGTCATTATATTACCCTGGTCTACCATCTACTGTCATTATATTACCCTGGTCTACCACTCTACTGTCATTATATTACCCTGGTCTACCTTCTACTGTCATTATATTACCCTGGTCTACCATCTACTGTCACTATATTACCCTCTACTGTCATTATATTACCCTGGTCTACCATCTACTGTCATTATATTACCCTGGTCTACCATCTACTGTCATTATATTAACCTGGTCTACTATCTACTGTCACTATATTACCCTGGTCTACCATCTACTGTCAATCTATTACCCTGGTCTACCATCTACTGTCATTATATTACCCTGGTCTACTATATACTGTCACTATATTACCCTCTACTGTCATTATATTAGCCTGGTCTACCATCTACTGTCAATCTATTACCCTGGTCTACCATCTACTGTCATTATATTACTCTGGTCTACCATCTACTGTCATTATATTAACCTGGTCTACTATACTGTCACTATATTACCCCTCTACTGTCATTATATTACCCTGGTCTACCATCTACTGTCAATCTATTACCCTGGTCTACCATCTACTGTCATTATATTACCCTGGTCTACCATCTACTGTCATTATATACCTGGTCTACCATACTACTGTCACTATATTACCCTCTACTGTCATTATATTACCCTGGTCTACCATCTACTGTCAATATATTACCCTGGTCTACCATCTACTGTCACTATATTACCCTGGTCTAATCTACTGTCATTTATTACCCTGGTCTACCATCTACTGTCATTATATTACCCTGGTCTACCATCTACTGTCATTATTACCCTGGTCTACCATCTACTGTCACTATATTACCTGGTCTAACCTCTACTGTCATTATATTACCCTGGTCTACCATCTACTGTCATTATATTACCCTGGTCTACCATCTACTTCATTATATTACCCTGGTCTACCATCTACTGTCATTATATTACCCTGGTCTACCATCTACTGTCATTATATTACCTGGTCTCCATCTACTGTCATTATATTACCCTGGTCTACCATCTACTGTCATTATATTACCCTGGTCTACCATCTACTGTCATATATTACCCTGGTCTACCACTACTGTCATTATATACCCTGGTCTACCATCTACTGTCACTATATTACCCTGGTCTACTAATCTACTGTCATTATATTACCCTGGTCTCCTTCTACTGTCATTATATACCCTGGTCTACCATCTACTGTCATTATATTACCCTCTACTGTCATTATATTACCCTGGTCTACCATCTACTGTCATTATATTACCCTGGTCTACCATCTACTGTCATTATATTACCCTGGTCTACCATCTACTGTCCTTATATTACCATGGTCAATATTAATTCACCCTATATTACCATCTACTGTCATTTATTACCCTGGTCTACCATCTACTGTCATATATTACCCTGGTCTACCATCTACTGTCATTATATTACCCTGGTCTACCAATCTACTGTCATTTTTTACCCTGGTCTA
>NW_022264378.1:0-30098 GCF_002021735.2 Oncorhynchus kisutch
GGTTCGAGCCCTGAATGCTGATTGGCTGACAGCCGTGATTATCAGACCGTATACCACGGGTATGACCGAACATGTATTTTTTACTGTTCTGATTACATTAGTAACCAGTTTATAATAGCAATAAGGCACCTCCGCATTGCATTGTGCAAAGAACAGCCCTTAGCTGTGGTATATTGGCCATATACCACAACCCGCCGAGGTGCCTTATTGCTTAAATATAGTGCTGATGTTACTCATAATTCTGTGTAAAAATAAAATGCTAAATAAATAACACTCTACTCGAAAGGACGTAGTATTAAATATTCTTGCAAGTGCGTTGGAGTATAGTACATGATTCAAGAGAAGTGTATTAAATGCCTTCACTGACCTTGGCAACGGTTGCTAGAGGAACAAAATAAAAAGGGAAGTGTTGCAAGCGAACAGTGTAGTAGTCTATTGAATAACTGTTTTATGTCTCCAGGTAAGAACACATTCTCTTTTACAGTAATGACAATAAAACATGTCTAACCGTTAATGGGGTACTGTGACATCATAGAATTGGCTCTTTGTAGAAAACCAATGTTAGTCTGTCTGACATGCATCCTAATTGGCCCACTATTCCCTATATAGGGCTCTATGCCATTTGGGACACAGACCCTATCTATTGTATGAAGCACACCAAGGTCATATTAGTTGTCAAATCCCTTCTACTCATGTTCTGGAAGCCCCAACCGCCTCAACATGTCAGAAGGGTCAATTTCATTATCTTCTAAATCTAAAAACATTATGCATTTTCAAAGCCGAACAAGGTCACAAACAACGTTTCAAAATATTTCCAAATGCTCTGAATAACACGGTTGGTCTTAGTTACCTGAGTGTTTACCGGTGTCTCGTAACGTCTTTTGTCTGTATTTCAATGACCTTTGTTAACCCCCGACCCAGGCCTGGCTGTGTGGCCTGGCCATTGTGCTGTAAGTTGGATACATTCTATTGTTTGATGGGACATGCCACTAGGCCAGAAAGGTCATATTTGTTGTGGTTTGTTGAGGGTAGAAATAATTATTGTATTGAAATATGAACCGCTTATGTAATGAGAGCCTTCCTCTTGGAGTGAGTTGGCGTAGGTCAGCGTTTTTCCAGGAAAAGGGACACCCATGCGAGGCAAGGCGACATCGGGAACGTTCACTCACGTATACAAAATAGCACCCTGGGTCGTGGGAATATTAATGAATGTCAAAACCCTTTGACACTCGCAATTGACAGTAGTGATTTGAAGGAGGAACTCAAACGGTCTATAACAACAAAATGAAGCTGAATGGCCTCAATAGGTTTGTAGGGTTCATCAACAATATTTTGTTAGGAAGGCATAATAGGTATTATTCATATGTAACTAGTTTTAATCAGAAACACATGCGTAATGAATCAACAACAATTCTGAGTAGCCCAGTAATACATTTCCCAGTTGGTGAACATTATTGAATGAAGTGGTTGAATAAAAACAATTAAATCTTGGTTTGGATTTAAAAACAGACCTTTGGTGGTATGCCAGCCTACATTTCCATCAAAAACAAGATGTACATCTCAATAGTTTCAAGTCCTTTTGTTTTTACTCTCTTAATACTGATGAACCATTTCAGTAGGCTTCTCTTGTTTCTTCCACCTCCTGTATTTTCTGATCAGTGAGGAAAGAGCAACAAGAAGAGGACGCCTTTTAAGACTTGCTATGCACCCAACAAAGCATTGCCTCTCTACTTAACTTCCTTGTTGTGTCGTCTCTCTCTGTTTCTGCCCAGTGTTTTGTGGAGTACAACTGGTTCAATCTGATAGGGATCATTTGTGGGCTGGCCATCTATAACAGCACCGTGGTGGACCTCCACTTCCCCCTGGTCCTTTACAAGAAGCTACTGGGCGTAGCACCCACTCTGGAGGACCTCAAGGAGCTGTCGCCCACAGAGGGCAGGTAATGTGAATTCATAGCCCAGCCACGAGACCTCTAGGCTGGGATGGACTTGCATGCTAACTCCCCCTAGCCACATCTTGTTAAAAGTTCTACATGGAAAGTGAGTGTTCTTCATTCATTAAAAACGACTTAGTGTTGAACACAATCTTTCTACTGCCATTAGGTATATTGATTGTCCATGCTGTTTGTATAAATGTATTTTCGTCTTGGGTGCGGAGAGATTTCATTCTGGGTTTATTTTTTAAATTCCCCCTTCCCTCCGTATTTGAACACGTTGTGTGAACTCAACATCTCTTCAGAAGGCAATAATTGAGTGTTGGGCTTAGGGTTGGGCAGCATCCAGATCTTCATACCATTCCTGTACCATACTAGGGTATATGGTATTACTGGCAGTGCACACTTTCTTTCCAAATACACAAAACAAATTTAGGCAGCAGGGATCTTGATCCAGGAGGAGATTGTTTGTCTCTGCTGTAATCGCTGTGTCAGCGATTTACAGCTGTGAGTCTTTCTGGGTAAGTCTAAGAGCTTTGCACACATGGATTGCACAATATTTGCACATTATTCTTTAAAAAATTCAAGCTCTGTCAAGTTGGTTGTTGATCATCACTAGACATCCATTTTCAAGTCTTGGCATAGACTTTCAAACCGATTTATGAGTAAAAACTGTGACTAGGCCACTCAGGAACATTCAATATCATCTTGGTAAGCAACTCTAGTGTATATTTGTTCTTGTATTTTAGGTTATTGTCCTGCTGAAAGGTGAATTAGTCTCCCAGTGTCTGTTGGAAAGCAGACTGAATCAGGTTTTCCTCTAGGATTTTTCCTGTGCTTAGCTTTATTCCGTTTCTTTATATCCTAAACTCTCTAGTCCTTGCAGATGACAAGCATACCCATAACATGGTGCAGCCACCACCATGCTTAAAAATGTGGTACTCAGTGATGTGTTGTGTTAGATTTGCCACAAACATAGCACTTTGTATACAAGACATAAGGTTAATTTCTTTGCCACATTTTTTGCAGTATTACTTTAGTGCCTTTTTACAAACAGGATGCATGTATTCTGCCCTGGCTTCCTTTTCACTCTGTCATTTAGGTTAGTATTGTGGAATAACTACAATGTGGTTGGTCCATCCTCAGGAGATAACTATCACAGCCATTAAACTCTAACTATTTTAGTCACCATTAGCCTCATGGTGAAATCCCTGTGCCGTTTCTTTCCTCTCCTGCAACTGAGTTAGGAAGGACGCCTGTATCTTTGTTGTGAATGGGTGTATTAATACACCATCCAAAGTGCAATTAATAACTTCACCATGCTCAAACATCTTTTTTATTTTTTCAATCTGGAAAACCTCTGGTGTTTGTGGTTGAATCTGTGTTTGAAATTCACTGCTTGACTGAGCAACCTTACAATTGTTTGTATGTGTGGGGTACAGAGATGAGGTAGTCATTCAAAAATCACATTAAACACTAAGTGTGCAATAATAGTAAGTTGCATGGACACGAGTCCATGCAACTTATTATGTGACTTGTCAAGCACATTTAGGCTTGCCATAACAAATGGGTTGGATACTTGTTGACTCAAGATATTTCAGCTTTTAATTTTGTATTAATTTGTAAACATTTTTTAAAAATCTACTTTGGCGTTATTGTGTATAGGGCAGTGACACAAAATCTCAATATAATACATTTTTATTCAGGCTGTAACACACAAAAATGTGGAAAGAGTCTATGGGTGTGAATACTTTCTGAAGGCACTGTACATAACCCAGCGGTTGGACTAGGGTCTAATTGTCTGCAGATGGCCCGGAGGTTGGTGCTGAAGCTTTTTATCCTTATATTACCAGTCCGAGGGCTACAATTAGGGTAGTGCATCGGCCCTTGAGCGTGTCACAGTAAAAGACAGCTTTCTTTAAGGAGTTGGCTCCCCCGGGAGTGTTGGGCCACAAAACAACCCAGACGATGAATAGTGTCTTGTTGTTTTGTCATGGGTTGTGTTGCTTTCTTGGCTTGACTTTTGGGTACACTTAAGACCGAGGCAGTAGAGAGTCGACTCAGCAGTGGGTTTTGAACTAAGTTGTGATGAAGAAATGAAGAAGGAAGAGAAATGAATGACAGTTGGTTAGTCATTTGGGGTGTTTATTTACTCTAGTATTTCTATGTACTCCTAGTACTCTGAGTTGAAATAAGATTTTAAAAAATGTATTTAACTAGGCAAGTCAGTTAAGAACTAATTCTTATTTACAATGACTGCCTACCCGGGCCAATTGTGCACCGCTTTATGGGACTCCCAATCACGGCTGGTTGTGATACAGCCCGGATTCGAAACAGGGTGTTTGTATTGAATCCTCTAGCACTGAGATGCAGTGCCTTAGACCGCTGCGCCACTCGGGAGCCCAAAGATAACTGGATATCAAATACAGTTGAAGTCGGAAGTTTACATACACTTAGGTTGGAGTCATTAAAACTTGTTTTTCAACAACTCCACATATTTCTTGTTAACAAACTATAGTTTTAGCAAGTCAGTTAGGACAGCTACTCTGTGCACGACGCAAGTAATTTTTCCAACAATTGTTTACTGACAGATTATTTCAATTCACTGTATCACAATTCCAGTGGGTCAGAAGTTTAAATACACGAAGTTGACTGTGCCTTTAAACAGCTTCCAGAAAATATGTCATGGCATTAGAAGCTTCTAATTGGCTAATGAGTCAATTGGAGGTGTATCTGTGGATGTATTTCAAGGCCTACCTTAAAACTCAGTGCCTGTTTGCTTGATATCATGGGAAAATCAAAAGCCAAGACATCAGAAAAAAAATTGTAGACCTCCACAAGGCTGGTTCATCCTTGGGAGCAATTTCCAAACGCCTGAAGGTACCACGTTCACCCTGTACAAACAATAGTACGCAAGTATAAACACCACGGGACCATGCAGCCGTCATACCGCTCAGGAAGGAGACGCGTTCTGTCTCCAAGAGATGAATGTACTTTGGTGTGAAAAGTGCAAATCAATCCCAGAACAACAGCAAAGGATCTTATGAAGATGCTGGAGGAAACAGGTACAAATGTATTTATATCCACAGTAAAACGAGTCCTATATCAACATAACCTGAAATGCCGCTCAGCAATAAAGAAGCCACTGCTCCAAAACTGCCATAAAGACAGACTACGGTTTGCAACTGCACATGGGGACAAAGATCGTACTTTTTGGAGAAATGTCCTCTGGTCTGATAAAACAAAAATATAACTGTTTGGCCATAATGACCATTGTTATGTTTGGAGGAAAAAGGGGGACGGTTGCAAGCCGAAGAACACCATCCCAACCTTGAAGCACGGGGGTTGCAGAATTTCACAAAATAGATGACATCATGAGGCAGGAAAATTATGTGGATATAGTGAAGCAACATCTCAAGACATCAGTCAGGAAGTTTAAGCTTGGTCGCAAATGGGTCTTCCAAATGGACAATGACCCCAAAGCATACTTCCAAATATGTGGCAAAATGGCTTAAGGACAACAAAGTCAAGGTATTGGAGTGGCCATCACAAAGCCCTGACCTCAATCCTATAGAATAATTGTGGGCAGAACTGAGAAGGTGTATGTGAGCAAGGAGGCCTACAAACCTGACTCGATTACACCAGCTCTGTCAGGAGGAATGTGCCAAAATTCACCCAACTTATTGTGGGAAGCTTGTGGAAGGCTACCCAAAATGTTTGACCCAAGTTAAACAATTTAAAGGCAATGCTACCAAATGCTAATTGAGTGTATGTAAACTTCTGACCCACTGGGAATGTGATGAAAGAAATAAAGGCTGAAGTAAATCTATTCTGACATTTCACATTCTTAAAATAAAGTGGTGATCCTAACTGACCTAAAACAGGGAATTTTTACTAGGATTAAATGTCAGGAATTGTGAAAAACTGAGTTTAAATGTATTTGGCTAAGGTGTATGTAAACTTCTGACTTCAACTGTACCTACTTCACAGACTACTGTAGTTCAGAGTACTTTGTGCAGAAAAACTCAACTCCACAACCCGTAAGAACACTCCAATACACAGCCCATACAAAGCAAGGCAGCATACTCCCATCCTTGCTCCAACTTCAACAGAATGTGAGACATCCCACTTGGCTGCCCTTTGGGTCTGGAGAGAACGAGGAGTTTCTTTTCCCCTTGGCACCCTATCCCTGGCTCTGTTACTCCATGCATACTTCCTGTGTTGTGTTAGGGTTGGCTAGCTTCTCCCTAGCAAGCATAGCTTAGCGTAGTCCTCCTCCCACACTCTCCATCACTCACGGTCTGTTGTTGTCTCCCAGCGTTAACATAGCATAGCCCCCATTCTCCATCACTGTCTATTAGCTGTTAGAATTAGCATAGCCGGCATTCTCCATTACTGCCTATTATTAGCCGCTAGCGTTAGCGCTCAAACAGGCTAGCGCTACAGGAAGCCTTGTTGTTCCCTCTTCTGTTCTATCCTAGATAATCCAGGTGCTTTGGGGACAGAACACAGCTGGCCACCAGGGTAAGCGCTAAAATGTGACGTTAGCGATGTCACTAAATGCTACTGAGGGCAGAGGCCTTTAAAATGGAGAGTGTGTTATCCCCAGCTAGGTTAGGGAGAAAGGTTTTAGCGATGGCTGAGGCTGCCAGGGAGGGATGCTGTCCGTGTCAGTGATGAAAAGTGTGCTGGCTGAGTCTTTACCTCAAGACACAGCTATGTGGGAGGAATTTTGATGAGGATGACATTGGTCTTCTATTTCTCTGTCTTGCGTTCCCACTCTCTCTCTCTCGCTAGCGCTCCTCTCTTTGTTTTCCCACCATAGTGAGAGAGAACTTACATTCTCTACGGTCATGTGTTAGTGAATACGTCTCTCTTTTTCTCTCTAGGAGTTTACAACAGCTCCTGGACCATGAGGAAGATGACATTGAGGAGACATTTTGTCTAAACTTTGCTGTAAGTCCTCACAGGGGCCCCCCTGTTGTGAATTGTGCCAACTCTTGGAGATGTCTGAACCCCAAACAAAACATAAACCCACTCCCTCCTGAAACACTACGTCATTACCCATTTAAAAGATAACTGTAAAGAAAGATCTTCACAACATTCAGATGCCAAATCAGATTCTGCAGTAGAAATGGATGATATTTTGTTGCCTGACTGGATGATATCTAACCTCCCACTGTGTCCATCCCAGATCACCAGAGAGTACTATGGTCTGACGGAGGTTAAGGAGCTTATCCCTGGAGGAGACCGCATCACTGTGGACAAGAACAACAGGTGGGGTCCCTTTTATTTATATATATATACACTGCTCAAAAAACACTAAAATAACACATCCTAGATCTGACTGAATGAAATATTCTTATTAAATACTTTTTTCTTTACATAGTTGAATGTGCTGACAACAAAATCACACAAAAATTATAAATGGAAATCAAATTTATCAACCCATGGAGGTCTGGATTTGGAGTCGCACTCAAAATTAAAGTGGAAAACCACACTACAGGCTGATCCAACTTTGATGTAAAACAAGTCTAGGAAGGCTTTCCACTAGATGTTGGAACATTGCTGCAGGGACTTGCTTCCATTCAGCCACAAGAGCATTCGTGAGGTCGAGGTGAGGCAATTAAGCCTGGCTCGCAGTCAGTGTCCCAATTCGAGAGGGTTGAGGTCAGGGTGAAAGGCCAAACGTATTGGGACAAGTTCACTTATCTGTATTAAAGTAGCTAAAAGTTAAGTATTTGGCCCCATATTCCTAGCACTATATCAAGATTGCGACTCTAGTACCTTGTTGGATGCATTTGCAGTTTGTTTTGGTTGTGTATCAGATTGTTTTGCCCAATAGAAATTAATGGTAAATAATACATTATGCCATTGCAGTCAGTTTTATTGTAAATACGAATAGAATATGTTTCTCTACATTAATGTGGATGCTAACATGATTACGGATAATCCTGAATGAATTGTGAAGAAGTTAGACGTACAAATATTAAGATATGCTAACCTCTCACCATTACAATAACATGGGAGGTTAGCATTGTTTTCGGGGGGTAGCAGAGTGCAGAGCCAAAACAACCAAAAATGTTTCGCTGTCCCAATACTTTTGGAGCTCACTGTATTTTGAGGCGGCCCTTCTGTCACTGACACAGAGTTAGAGCAGCTTATGGAGGAGTCCATTGAGGTAACAGTACGGGGGTGTGCTGGAAGCTTGTGTTGAACAGATGGGGATGTCCCCAGCCGGGATTGGGTTCAGAACAACAGCAGCCCACATCTCTCCACAAATCCTCATTATACTTTGACTAGCCATTTGGCCGTGGGGCCAAATCCTCAGGGCCTCCACCCAGAGAGAGAGAGAGCAAGCGAAAAACTAACCCATTCATCCTGCCAAAACAGAGTCAGACTACGAAGGCCGTTTTGAAGGCTGTCTGTTATGACTTGAAGTGCAGGCATATCTAGAATTTTCAAGTGGCAGATAGCCTAGTGGTTAGGAACACAGGACCAGTAACTGAAAGGTGACTAGGTGAAAAATCTTTCAATGTACTCTTGAGCAAGGCACCTAACCCTAATTGTTGCTGTGGATAGGACCGTCTACTAAAATGTAAATAAGTGAAAGCATAATTCCAGGAGTTTTTCCTACTTATAGACTATAACTGCAGCCCAGAGTTTTCCTGGACAGGTCACATGGTCAGGAAAAACTGTGAAACAATGAGTTGAGTCACCTTTCCTCTTCATTACACAGAGGGAGGTTTGTTTATTGTGAGTGGAGGTTAGCTTGGCCCACAGATGCTATGGCAAGTTTCCTGCTCCCATTCCTCGTTGCCGTTTGTCAGATTGAGTGTTTTTATTTCTGGCTGTGGGGCTCGTCAGTTAAATCTCTGGAGGGAGAGGCTGGGGAGTGTGTGTGTGTCTGTTTGAGTGTGACTGTGTCAGTGTGTGTGAGTGTATATTAGCCACGTGTGTGTGTGTTAGTAAGAAAGGGAGAGTAGGCCGAAGAGCAACGTTCCTATTCCCCTGTAGCTCTCCTTACGTCTCTGTAGCTGGCTGCTACAGTATCTGTCAGGAAATCAGGTGGGTGGCCAACCATGTTGCTACACAGAGTTCACACATCCTCCCTGGGCCATGCTGTGCTGAACTCCAGGCCTGACACACACTGCCATCATCATCTTATCCTCCTCACAGGAACCTCACACAGGGACAGAGTGTGTATGTGTGTGTGTGTGTTAAACATCCTATGTGCAAGGGCACAGTTGACTCTCTATCCAGTCATGTGCTGTTTTAAAGATAAAGTTCTTTACCAGTTAAGTTCCTGACTAAATGAGAGAAATTAATCAGGATAGTCCCATCCTTTAACTGTCATGGTTGTTTATTACTAGGATGAAAGTATTAATGAGTAGAGCTCCAATCCACATTGCATAATGCACAGTACCCAGCCCCTTAATAGTGACTAAATTCAAGATGGGTGTCTCAGTCCCATGGATCTCAATTATAGATGGTTATTGTGGTGGGTTATGTATGGTCTATTTTAATCTGTTTTGATTGGCCGGTGCAGTGGCCAAGGGTCTCCGGGTCTCCAATCTGCCCAGTAGAGCGTGTCTCCAGAACACAGAACACCTCCCCTGTGACACCTCCTCCAGGGAGAGACCGCTAGTCTGTGTCACAAATGGCAACCTATTTCCTTTGAAGTAGTGCACTATATAGGGAATTGGGTGCCATTTGAGACACAGGCTTAGTGCTGCTCTCACTGATATTCTCTATCCTCACAAATCCCTATTCCCTTCCTGAGGGGATAGGCCTGCCATGAGAATGAAGCTATACTGACAGTCACAGGAACAACATGTTCAGTCGCAGCCTCAAAGGAAAATTTCACCCCAAAAATATATTTTGGCATTTGTTCATTGTTGACATAGTCCCAAAATGTTTTGCTTGTCAGCAATCACATTTTCAAGATATGTAATGTTCAAAATACAGAAATCATCCCTGTATGATGAATTTTAATAACAAACTTGTTAATCAAATAATAGAGTAATGACCAACTAAATCAAAAGGCCTAGCTGTGTCAGAGTATAACTTATTCAATCATCAAGCTGAAGGAAAGTCCTTTGTTTAAACAGTTTTATGGCGCTTGGATAGTCTTCAGCAGCTCCTGCTGCTCTCCATGTGGGGAAACCATTCATTTAAACCATAAGGAGGCCACTCAGGCCAGCTGACCTGTAGAGCAGTGGGTTATGGGCCATGTAGTCTTCACCATGATGGCCATCTTAGGGCTGACAACCCCTCTGTGTGGCATGGCCGTAGGTGGAGGGGCTTGTCACATCACGTGTGTGTGTGTGTGTGTAGTATTAGTGCAGCAACATGAGACAGGCAGGGGTTTAAGCATTAACAAATGAAAACGGTTACAGGGAATTTCTCTCACTCAAAAATCATATGAAGATGGCATAAGTCATGGCAAAATGTGCAGAATATCACTGAATTCGCTTTGAAACTGCAAACGTTTCTAACCACCCCGTCGCAAAATGTGTATACGTGCCAGAAATTGGCTTTAAAACTACAACATTTTCTCTCCGTCCCATGTTAAATAGTAGAATTGCATGAAATTAGTTTCACAACTGCAAAACTTTCTCTCCACCCCATGGCAAAATGTGTAGAATTGCAGGAAATTATTAAAATGTCAAATGTTTCTATTTGCTGCCAAGAGTGTTTGCATACAGGCCACAAAGTTTAGGGCTGGCTCTGGCTATTCACTACAACCAGACTACTGATTGGATCTCCAAAATTGGGATGGTTAACTGTATGGCCACTCAATATTCTTTGTGTTATGTCTGTCGGTCTGTGTCTCTCTCTGTGTCAGGGAGGAGTTTGTGGAGGCCTACCTGAAGTACATGTTCAGGGACTCGGTGAGCGAGCTGTACCAGGCCTTCTCCTCTGGGTTCCTGAAGGTGTGTGGTGGGAAGATCCTGTCGCTGTTCCAGCCCTCCGAGCTTATGGCCATGGTGGTGGGAAACAACAACTATAACTGGGAGGAAATGGAGAAGGTGAGCTTTAAAGCTAACGCTCATGCTAATGGTAGGTGATACGAAGCTAACCCTAATGGTAGGTCATACGAAGCTAACCCTAATGGTAGGTGATGGAGAATGTGAGTGCTAATGCTAAGCTATTCCTAATGGTGGGTGATGGAGAATGTGAGAATGCTAAGCTAACCCTACATGGTAGATGATGGAGATTGTAAGAGTGAATACAGGGCAGTCGATCACTGAGTCAAACATCCACGGAAAACACTGGTGTTGACACTACATACTGTTACCGGAGAACATCAAAATGGGTGTGAAATATAATAAAACAGTTGATGCCATACTGCAAAGCACAGTGTCAAAACTAATCAAAATAATTGTTTTAATTGTTGACCCATCACTAAAACGAACCTTGACCAGGCAGTTCCTGAGGGCATAGCCAATTAGACAAAACCCTTCAGTCAGAAACCAGGAAGTTCGAAAGTCTGTCTGGTCAAGTTCGAGTGTCGGGACATGTTTGGCTCGCTGAGCCGGGGAGGGCATGGGGATTAGCCATTGGCTAATGGAGGAAGTGAAAAAGGTCACCGTAAGTAATGTACACTGGGCTTCTCCTGGATTCGTTTTGTTTTTAGCGTGTTGATGTCTTCAGATGATTGTCAGGGGTCTGTGATCTGTGTTTACTGGGAGTGTCGTGTGCAGGATATTGACAACATCATGGGGACTCTGGCATAAGCAGGGTGTTTTCACAGCACTGCTCAGAATGTGGGAAATGTGTATGAAGTTTGAATGCTGGGGTTAGATTAGGCTAGGTAAAGGGTCTGCACCACACACACACACACAGCTCTGAGGAATTCCACAGGCTGTCACATATGAAGGAATCATGTTCTAACTCTGAATAACACTTAATGATAGTGACCAAGTAGAATGCTTTATACAAATCATAGCAGTTGGCCAACTTCAGTTACATAACTGTCCCTAATATAATAGAACCATATTATGTTGTTTTGGCTTTTCTACTACAGAATGCGGTTTACAAAGGAGAGTATTCAGCCACTCATCCGACTGTGAGGATGTTTTGGGAGGTATTCCATGAGTTCCCTCTGGAAAAGAAGAAGCGGTTCTTATGTAAGTAGTAGGTAGAGCCCTCGGTTCATTTGTAAGTATTAATGCGAGAGCCCTCGGTTCTTATGTAAGTATTAATTTGATCCCTGTAACCCCATAAGAGAGCCCTCGGTTCTTATGTAAATATTGAGTAGAGCCCTCAGCCAACACCTCGTTAAACTATCACAATGACAATCTGTAGTTTTACTCAAGGTCTAAATAGGCACTTACTAGTGTTGGGACTTAGCCAGTGACTCAAGCTCAATGTTATCTATTTCTAACGCTACAAGGAAACAAAGCTGCTTGTGTATTAGTACTCTCAGCCTCTCATACTGTACATCTAATGCTATCTCTCCCTCTCTCAACTATAATACTATACCTAATGCTAACACTAGCCCTCCCCTTTACTGTCCCCTCTTTCCCAGTATTCCTGACGGGCAGCGACCGCATCCCCATCCATGGCATGGAGAGCCTCCGCATCTCCATCCAGTCCACGTCGGCCGAGGAGCACTATCTGCCCGTGGCCCACACCTGCTACAACCTGCTGGACATGCCCCGCTACCAGACCAAAGAGACCCTACACCGCCGTCTGACCCAGGCCGTGGAGCAGTATGAGGGCTTCAGCCTGGTGTGAGACCCAGTGGCTCCCCCTAGAGGCCTGGAGGACCAGGGGATAATTAGCATGGCTGCTAATGCTAATGTACTTTAATAACAACGCCCTGTGAATGGGGGTGGCTGGATGGACTGATGGGTGGTGGGAAGGGGGCTGCTTTTCCATAGCACTTTCCCTATACAGTTTACCGTAAGAGATGATATATTTTGAGTTATAATTGTCTTCTATGCAGATTGATGTACATAACTTGAACAGTTTTAATTAAACCAGCTTTTTTGTTGCTTTAAGATAATTTATTGAATTGAATAGTTTTTTGGGATTTGAAAAATTATACATGTCAGAGGTGAACATTGAAGCCCTTTACCTGGGATCTGGTCTTTTACTGCTGTTCTTGGGTCAGTTTGAGGACAGATGATACCAGATTAATACATGAGTGAACAGCAGGCAGACAGTTCCATACTCAAGCCCAATAAATACATGACATTCTAATGTCATACCCACAATACCAGTCTATTTCTACATTAAAAAGACTAACTGAACGACTGGAGTTACTTACATGTCCTCAATCTTACATTTATCAATATTTCTTTGATTGCGATGCCGTTGGAGTGATTTTATTACAGTAGTATTGGTGAAGTGTCTTTTTTTTAAATGGATGTTAAAATGTCTGTGTGCATGTTGTCGAGAGGAAACGCTAAAAAGACTCATTGTTACATTAAACAAAATACAGCTAATCCACATTTCTTTGATCCCTGTAACCCCAGATCAGGAATAAATCATCTCAATGTCAGAATGAGTTCACATTTGTGGCCTGGCGGATAATAGGTTGATTTACAGATGATCTGTTCATGGTTCCCACCGGTTCCTTCTGTGATGACACAGCATTCGGACCAAAGACATTAGGATTGGTTGATTTGACCTGCAGAATTAGTCTTGGGTCATTGATTAGGTTTAAGGAACAGATTATATTGGGTCATGTTATTAGCAATAACGAACAGCTCAGTAATGTAATGACGTTTGTATGAAGGTCAGGGGACGCTGCACTCTGAACATCTCTGCATCGTTTCCCGGCCGTTACTTCAATGACTATTCTCTCAAGTGTATTTGGATCGTGTGTTGATATGCAACTGATAAAAATAACTTTCTGTGCATTCTGCCTATTCAGTCCTATTACCGAACGTCTCAGCCAATGGAGGTATTGTATTGTCTACCATTTCTCTTAAGCCACGTCCTTCTCCACTCTAACTGGGGTTAAGACAAACGTTATCTATAGGGACGACTGGTCTCCTTGTTTGTCTTTTGTTTTAATACATCAATAGCCACAAATTTGCCCAAGGGGAATAATTCTTATTTTGATTTATAACTAGTCACCCTCAGTGTAGACAATGACATAATAAACACGTCATAGTGACCTTTCGTTTATTCAAAGCTGAGCTAGGGCAATACCTGAGGGAGGCTCCGTGTGTTCTATTATAGCCTGGTCCTTAATCCATTTGTGCTGTTTTGCTGACTAAAGCTGTTGGCAAGACAACAAACCGATCAGCAACCAGGCTAGGGGAAAAGCCTATTCATTCCTTATTATTCTTATTTCACCACGGTAATGGTGACAATTCCAAATCATGGGGTCAATGTTTGCAAATAAGGGCTTATTAGTGGATCTATAACTGGATTGTTAAGTTTATCATATTTAATTTTGTACCTTCTAAATGGATGACATTTTTTCCCTGAACAAATAAAACGTAATTCCAGCTTGTCCTGTAGTTGTGTTTTAAATCAAGAAGCTATTTGATAGGTTGGTCTGGGAATAAGGATTTGCTTGTGGATAAATGAGCGGTGCATATAGGGGGACTTTGTGTAAAGAAATTCATTTTGTTGTAGAGTTCAACCAATATGAATGAAATTGCCATGTTCTTTACATGTATGACATTGTGTTCTTGTAGTGTTTATTTATTTATTTATTTTATTTTACCTTTATTTAACCAGGTAGGCAAGTTGAGAACAAGTTCTCATTTACAATTGCGACCTGGCCAAGATAAAGCAAAGCAGTTCGACAGATAAAACGACACAGAGTTACACATGGAGTAAAAACAAACATACAGTCAATAATGCAGTATAAACAAGTCTATATACAATGTGAGCAAATGAGGTGAGAAGGGAGGTAAAGGCAAAAAAGGCCAAGATGGCAAAGTAAATACAATATAGCAAGTAAAATACTGGAATGGTAGTTTTGCAATGGAAGAATGTGCAAAGTAGAAATAAAAAAATAATGGGGTGCAAAGGAGCAAAATAAATAAATAAATTACAATTAAATACAGTTGGGAAAGAGGTAGTTGTTTGGGCTAAATTATAGGTGGGCTATGTACAGGTGCAGTAATCTGTGAGCTGCTCTGACAGTTGGTGCTTAAAGCTAGTGAGGGAGATAAGTGTTTCCAGTTTCAGAGATTTTTGTAGTTCGTTCCAGTCATTGGCAGCAGAGAACTGGAAGGAGAGGCGGCCAAAGAAAGAATTGGTTTTGGGGGTGACTAGAGAGATATACCTGCTGGAGCGTGTGCTACAGGTGGGAGATGCTATGGTGACCAGCGAGCTGAGATAAGGGGGGACTTTACCTAGCAGGGTCTTGTAGATGACATGGAGCCAGTGGGTTTGGCGACGAGTATGAAGCGAGGGCCAGCCAACGAGAGCGTACAGGTCGCAATGGTGGGTAGTATATGGGGCTTTGGTGATAAAACGGATTGCACTGTGATAGACTGCATCCAATTTGTTGAGTAGGGTATTGGAGGCTATTTTGTAAATGACATCGCCAAAGTCGAGGATTGGTAGGATGGTCAGTTTTACAAGGGTATGTTTGGCAGCATGAGTGAAGGATGCTTTGTTGCGAAATAGGAAGCCAATTCTAGATTTAACTTTGGATTGGAGATGTTTGATATGGGTCTGGAAGGAGAGTTTACAATCTAACCAGACACCTAAGTATTTGTAGTTGTCCACGTATTCTAAGTCAGAGCCGTCCAGAGTAGTGATGTTGGACAGGCGGGTAGGTGCAGGCAGCGATCGGTTGAAGAGCATGCATTTAGTTTTACTTGCATTCAAGAGCAATTGGAGGCCACGGAAGGAGAGTTGTATGGCATTGAAGCTTGCCTGGAGGGTTGTTAACACAGTGTCCAGAGAAGGGCCGGAAGTATACAGAATGGTGTCGTCTGCGTAGAGGTGGATCAGGGACTCACCAGCAGCAAGAGCGACCTCATTGATGTATACAGAGAAGAGAGTCGGTCCAAGAATTGAACCCTGTGGCACCCCCATAGAGACTGCCAGAGGTCCGGACAGCAGACCCTCCGATTTGACACACTGAACTCTATCAGAGAAGTAGTTGGTGAACCAGGCGAGGCAATCATTTGAGAAACCAAGGCTGTCGAGTCTGCCGATGAGGATATGGTGATTGACAGAGTCGAAAGCCTTGGCCAGATCAATGAATACGGCTGCACAGTAATGTTTCTTATCGATGGCGGTTAAGATATCGTTTAGGACCTTGAGCGTGGCTGAGGTGCACCCATGACCAGCTCTGAAACCAGATTGCATAGCAGAGAAGGTATGGTGAGATTCGAAATGGTCGGTAATCTGTTTGTTGACTTGGCTTTCGAAGATCTTAGAAAGGCACGGTAGGATAGATATAGGTCTGTAGCAGTTTGGGTCAAGAGTGTCCCCCCCTTTGAAGAGGGGGATGACCGCAGCTGCTTTCCAATCTTTGGGAATCTCAGACGACACGAAAGAGAGGTTGAACAGGCTAGTAATAGGGGTGGCAACAATTTCGGCAGATAATTTTAGAAAGAAAGGGTCCAGATTGTCTAGCCCGGCTGATTTGTAGGGGTCCAGATTTTGCAGCTCTTTCAGAACATCAGCTGAATGGATTTGGGAGAAGGAGAAATGGGGAAGGCTTGGGCGAGTTGCTGTTGGGGGTGCAGTGCTGTTGTCCGGGGTAGGAGTAGCCAGGTGGAAAGCATGGCCAGCCGTAGAAAAATGCTTATTGAAATTCTCAATTATGGTGGATTTATCAGTGGTGACAGTGTTTCCTATCTTCAGTGCAGTGGGCAGCTGGGAGGAGGTGTTCTTATTCTCCATGGACTTTAGTGTCCCAGAACTTTTTTGAGTTAGTGTTGCAGGAAGCAAATTTCTGCTTGAAAAAGCTAGCCTTGGCTTTTCTAACTGCCTGTGTATAATGATTTCTAGCTTCCCTGAACAGCTGCATATCACGGGGGCTGTTCGATGCTAATGCAGAACGCCATAGGATGTTTTTGTGTTGGTTAAGGGCAGTCAGGTCTGGGGAGAACCAAGGGCTATATCTGTTCCTGGTTCTAAATTTCTTGAATGGGGCATGTTTATTTAGGATGGTTAGGAAGGCATTTTTAAAAAATATCCAGGCATCCTCTACTGACGGGATGAGATCAATATCCTTCCAGGATACCCCGGCCAGGTCGATTAGAAAGGCCTGCTCGCAGAAGTGTTTCAGGGAGCGTTTTACAGTGATGAGTGGCGGTCGTTTGACCGCTGACCCATTACGGATGCAGGCAATGAGGCAGTGATCGCTGAGATCTTGGTTGAAGACAGCAGAGGTGTATTTAGAGGGGAAGTTGGTTAGGATGATATCTATGAGGGTGCCCGTGTTTAAGGTTTTGGGGAGGTACCTGGTAGGTTCATTGATAATTTGTGTGAGATTGAGGGCATCAAGTTTAGATTGTAGGATGGCTGGGGTGTTAAGCATGTTCCAGTTTAGGTCGCCTAGCAGCACGAACTCTGAAGATAGATGGGGGGCAATCAGTTCACATATGGTGTCCAGAGCACAGCTGGGGGCAGAGGGTGGTCTATAGCAGGCGGCAACGGTGAGAGACTTGTTTTTAGAGAGGTGGATTTTTAAAAGTAGAAGTTCAAATTGTTTGGGTACAGACCTGGATAGTAGGACAGAACTCTGCAGGCTATCTTTGCAGTAGATTGCAACACCGCCCCCTTTGGCAGTTCTATCTTGTCTGAAAATGTTGTAGTTTGGAATTAAAATGTCTGAGTTTTTGGTGGTCTTCCTAAGCCAGGATTCAGACACAGCTAGAACATCCGGGTTGGCAGAGTGTGCTAAAGCAGTGAATAGAACAAACTTAGGGAGGAGGCTTCTAATGTTAACATGCATGAAACCAAGGCTATTACGGTTACAGAAGTCGTCAAAAGAGAGCGCCTGGGGAATAGGAGTGGAGCTAGGCACTGCAGGGCCTGGATTCACCTCTACATCGCCAGAGGAACATAGGAGGAGTAGAATAAGGGTACGGCTAAAAGCTATGAGAATTGGTCGTCTAGAACGTCTGGAACATAGAGTAAAAGGAGGTTTCTGGGGGCGATAAAATAGCATCAAGGTATAATGTACAGACAAATGTATGGTAGGATGTGAATACAGTGGAGGTAAACCTAGGTATTGAGTGATGAAGAGAGAGATATTGTCTCTAGAAACATCGTTGAAACCAGGAGATGTCATTGCATGTGTGGGTGGTGGAACTAATAGGTTGGATAAGGTATAGTGAGCAGGACTAGAGGCTCTACAGTGAAATAAGCCAATAAACACTAACCAGAACAGAAATGGACAAGACATATTGACATTAAGGAGAGGCATGCTTAGTCGAGTGATCAAAAGGGTCCGGTGAGTGGAGAGGTTGGTTGGTGATTTAGACAGCTAGCCAGGGCATCGGTAGCAAGCTAGCATAGGATGGAGGTCTGTTGTTAGCTACCTCTTGCGTTCCGTCAGTAGATTAGTGGGGTTCCGTGTGGTAGAGGGGATTAATCCAAATCACACAACAACAACAAAAATAAAAACAATAGATATAGTTATAGAGGCCCAAGAAGAAAACATAATAATAATAATAATAAAAAATAAAAAATAAAATATATTAAAAAAAAACGTGTTGACATTCACCACACCAATTCAGTACCACACAAACACACCAATGAAAACCCAACGCCAACAAACTCAGTAAAAATATGTTTGGTTTTATATTATATATACAATTTATGTACTAAAATGTACACACCCATAATTCATTATGTCCACCAGTGTTTTACATTCAATAAAAACGAAAGTCACACTATTAAAATGATCCATTTTGGAGAAAAAGGAAAGATGTACCTCCTCACTTAGCAATGTAAACATAGATCTGGATCCATATTTACAAGGAACAAATAGGCTATGAAAATACCGACATAAAAAAAGAAAGCAGCATGCCTTGATTGAGTATTGAAGGCTCTGCGTTGGGGATTGGCAGCTATTTTGATAGTTATTGGGACTTTTCTTTAAGGATGGATGTTCCACACAAAATGGCCCTTGTCGGTGTTGAAAAGTTTGAGCAAAAATATACCACTGATTTCAAGACAGGATAGCTTATTTTCACACAAAGTGAATAGGAAAAGAAAACAGACAAATGCAAAATAATATACAAGCAGTCAAATTCATAAGTGACTGATGACCATGATCACAATAATTAAATTAAATTGTATACATTGATCCACTACACTATTTTGGTATGCAATCTGAGTCATTTTCTTTGGATCATAATAACACATCATAGACTATTTGTTTTGCATTCTAGTTCTCAGTTTAAACAAATTAACGCTCCTCATAGTATGCTAAAAATACACACAATTTCTGGAAACAAACAAATATAAGCATTGATGATGACAAGTGTGTTTGTCCTAGGTTAACATCGAGATTATTGCCACGTTCACGTGCTAGTCGGAACTAGGAAAGTCGGAAATGTTTGACTTGCTAACTGGTTGTATTTATACATGTGCAGCGTTCAACTAGTTTGCAAGTCGAAAATGTCAGAGTTTCCTAGTTCCGATTTACACGCGAATGTGGCATATGGCACCAATCATGAGTTACATTTTAAAAATCCATCCATTGGCTGAACTCTGATAGACTGGCTGTCTGATTGGTTGTTTGCATGCAGATTGTAACTGTCTGTCTCCCTTACAAAAATACACAATCCCCTCATTAAATTTTTCTGATTACAAAATCTTGTTTCTCAAAATGGCAATACCTTAAAGTACATAATCCCAAATCTAATGTTACACTCCACATTAAGACTTTTTTTGAATCCAATATAAAAGTCTATATGAACTATATGAGTCTATATAAACATTCAAAGGAAGAAAAATAAATTAAATCAATACAACACTCTTTGTAAATGTATCCTTTAAATTAGTGATGACTATTTGATGTAGGGTAGTTCTTGGTATCAATCAATATCAAGATGCACCAAAAATAAAAAATAAAAAATCTTCCTTTGAAAAAAGGTTGGTTTTGGTCCACTCTCTGCGGGGTCAGGAAAATTAGGATGTTTCTGGTTCAGGGATACAGTATTTTCCTCCACTTCCCCTGAAAAACCGATGTGGGGACTCTACTCAGGCGTCTTTTAAGGCCTGCTACGTTAGGTTAGTAGTCATTCAAAGATGCCCGACATTTTGAGTTCCGGGGTTCTTCTTCTATACGAGGGAAACAACAGGCAAGCTGGAGTAGCCTCCGGGGCAGCACCTACATGTCAGTTCCAACACCTCTCAGGTCAGTAACTAAGCCATACCGTTTCCCTTCTACAGTTGGGATTAATCAGGGGGCAACATGTTGGCATCTCCTGAAGCCAAATGAGTCTATGGCACAAGAAAAAAATAAACATATTGTGAGGGATGATGAGGTGTATGTTTTCCTTTCCATGGGCTGGTGTGGTTCATCTCTTATTGAGACTGAGCCTCATTCATTCCTCTGTCAGTCTTTGATGTTTTCTTTTCTTTAGGTGAACTTCGAGGCATCTCCTTTGCTGATGAGAACCTCTATCAGCCTAAGCTTGGCTTTGATGTGCTTGTATTCGTTATACTCTACCGCCAAAGGGGAGCGGTCTTCCTTCTGCACGTTTCTATGGCAACAGCCAGTGGGAGGAAGCAAAATACAAACATTAGCTGAATGGACGACGGTCAAAATGGCTGTGCAACCAAAGATGAAGGACAGAACATCACCTCGCATCATCTAATTGTTTACATTTAGTCCGACTATGACACGAAACAAAACCGGAAACGTCATCTTACCTGCCGTTTTGCCTGAAGAATTGATCTTCAAACTCTCTTAGGTTCTTGCGGATTCTCTTTTTCTCCTCCCGGGCCTCTTGTAGCTGCTCCACTAGTTCCGGCCTGTGTGTGGGGGAGAGACAAACACCGCTTTAGGCATCTGAACCTCAAAGGTTGTCTTGACTCTAAGAGGCTTTTAAAGTCCTTCAGGTTGTTTCAATCTTAGTTGTTTAAGAAGTGAACGTTCTTCTAAACACATGAAATACCACAGCTAACTTGAATAGATAAGACATCAACAATAACACGAGACTACTAATGATTGCAGTACTTTAATTCTACAATCTAAACTACAATGTCCGGGGTTATTCACCCATCCAGATGCTTTAGATATAGGTCAATTATATTTAAGAAGAGGTCAGGGCCGGCTTGGGTGCTTACATGGTGGCCGAATGCAGGTTGGACAGACGCATGTCGGTGGTGTTCTTGGAGGGCGAGAGCTCGTCGACGGGCGAGATGAAGCCGTCCGTCTCCTCCTCCAGCTGGTCCAGGAAGCCCAGCATACTGAAGTCTGGACGCACTGTCCCTGTGATCTGGGGCTTGTTGTTGGACTCAGAGTCATCCTCAGAGCCATCCTCCTCCTCCTATGGGCACAAAACCAGCGATGGGGGAGGTCAGTGGAAGGTTAAGGGGGAAATGGTGAGTGATGCTGGGGTGAACTGATCGTAGTGCCATGGGGCTGTCAAGGGACCCCCAGGGTCAAGAGCTATGTTAATGCAAGAGAATCAAGTATTGTTAATTTAATGTTACTGGAATCAGAGCACAAAGAAATATTTATTCAGTCATTTTTCAGGCACAGGCCAGTTTGATGAGGTTAATACATGTCTATTGTTAATTTTTCCACTTTGAATTTATTTTAGATTGTCTCAATCAGAACTATTCTAACACATCCACAAATTGCAGCACAGACGTGATGAGCATCTCAAGACCCGAGTTGATTTGACGATCTCCCTATTTTTGCTTGATTGGATTATTTGATCATCTGATTTATTTTTGGTGTACACACACATTGACACACACCATGCACAGGTAAGTCGCCTTGTTAGTCCTTCTCACACACTATCAAGTTGATCCCAAAGCAATCAATCTAACAAGTCATGAAGCAGCAATCTAAGCATCAAAAACCAAGTTGATATTGAATCAAAACCGCCCCCCCACGAGTGCTATGGGTGGCCACCCAATCCACAGGCTGCAATCAGGTTTGGTTGAGAGGTGAGGGAGTAGGGGATTGGAGGGTGTGAGGGGGAGGGAGTTGTGTTCTGATCACTGATTAGTCGAGCACGAGCAGCAGTGTGTCTTCACCTTGATGTCGTCAAAGAAGAGTGCGGCTTCGCCCTCGATAATGGGCTGAAGTACAGGACCTCTGCGTTTGCTGGAGGGGGAGGCCTAAGAGTTAACAAGGAGGGGTTACCACTCGAGAACTGACCCCAGTTCAGCTCTGACTACAGAGCACATAAAGAAACTGAATAGCATCCACTACAAACTGATCCCGGATCAGGTTTGTCACTGTAGGATTTTCTGCTGAACACTACCATGCTTCTTTTGTAACCTGCACCAAGTACTAGGATCAGAATGACCTGCTCTTGTTTGTGGGACCTTGTCACGACCATAATAGGCTTCTTCAGTGAAAACATAGCACTAGGCTCTCGTGTGATTTTAAACCTCTGAAAGGCAGGCCGTGTAACAGGTTCTTAGATCAAACAGACAAGAGTATCACGAGTCAGCTCTTTACCACAAGGAATTCAGCAGTTGACATAACCCTATATGCCACCATGTACAGTACATAAACGTTTGCTAGGTCTCCAATTTATATAATGAGGATTAAATCTATTATATAAAGTGTGTTCTGTACAGTACATTAGGTTCATAACACAGATTAGATATTGCGTAATCAACGTGTTTACACAAGAAATTAAAAGGGAAAACTGGGACAAAACAGTCAAATGTTCTCTTGTATACCCGTTACATAAACCATATGGAGACTAAATGTATTACAATGGAAAAATATATTCTAATAATCTTTAATGTATTGGTGGTTAGAGGTTATTGTGAGATTATATATATATATATATATATTTTTTTATCCCCTTCTGGTTTGAATCCAGCCTCAGCGAATCCCTATATCTGATGAGAATCTGAACTCTTGAACAGTGTTTTCTGCCCCTCCATACCCATCTTTCTAGTCTAGAGGGAGAGTCTGCACAGCTGTGGTGTGCGTGCGTATGTGTTCGTAGTTCCCTGTGGCCAACTGAGTTGCTGTGGCCCCAACTCGTCACCTTTGAGCTCTGTTAAGAACCTGTGGATCCACTGAGCCACTTAAACCGAGTTTAGGTTTAGGGCATTGGCCTTGAGGCTAACCTAGCGCTACGGCTAGCCACTACATACAGTCCCGCCTATGGACACTGACGCTAATGCTAGCCTAATGCTAACATTAGCGTTGTTAGGATTTAGTTCCCACGTAAAGGAGCTTGATCTTCAGCCAAAGCTACGTGGTGACCTTTACCACCAGCTCCTCAAAGAGAAACCCAGGAACAACTCTGCTGTGGAGAAAATGAAGGGAGAGAGCAAAGAGAGCTAGCTATACTTACAATGACGGGGATGGTGGAAGCTCTGCAGAGGATCTGTTTGACCAGGCGGTATCTGTCGTACAGGGGCTTCATGATCTGTCTCTCAGTCTTGGTAACCTAGAGAAGAGGCAGAGAGAAAAGGGAAAGGCACATTGTTAGCAATAGCACACCGCTAGTTAGCTAGCATTAGCACTCCCCTGTGGTGCTACAATAGCACTCTGCTAGCTAGGGCTGACACACAACAACATGCAAGGTAACATAGATTCCATCCCCATCAATTCAAATCCAATGTTTTTTTTAGTACCTCAGAGGACAACTGGCCATAAACTAGGATAGAAAGTCACACAGGGAAGGCTATTGGTGTCAGAAAGGACACCTTTCCACTTTCTGATAAACAACCTTAACAAGGATTAGCCCTTGCAATTAGTCCAATCAAAAAGGGATTCCATGTCGATTCCTTTACAGGTAAATTAAGACGTTAGCTGGCTTCTCGTCCTTCAGCCATTGTCGTCGCTGAGACAACAATACTCGTCACATCTGTCTAAAGACGTTTGGTCTGCCAATAACGATATATTGCAGTGCAGAAGGTCATGTTTTCATTGGTATTTCATACATCATTTCAATGTATTGTTGTATCTGGGTCTCTATGGCTGCATTTATACCAGCAGACATATTCTAATATTTGTTTCATGAATCGATCTTTTGACCAACCAGATCAGCTCTGAAAAAGGTCTGCTGTGAAAAGATCCTATGTAAATTGGTCAGAAGACCAATTAGTGGAAAGAATATCAGAAAATGGCTGCCTGTGTAAATGCAGCCAACTTTGTATCTAGATTGCATGAAAAGATTGCATAGTTCAAAGTACACATCTGTGTGCACACATTCTGCACTCTACACACACACACACAAACAGCTTGGTTCAAGACATTATTCACTCTTCAGTTGTGATCTAGGTCAGGTTTTCCACTGGACAGAGACTGATTTAATGCATTTGTTAGATTTTTTTTAGCTATCAGTTACTGTTCAGGCAGATGGGTGGGCTATCTAGAAGGCTCTATGAAATAGTTTTTTTTTGGGGGGGGGGGGGGGGGCAGAAAAGGGACAGTGGACAAGACACTCACTGGTCTACCATGGATGCCTTCGTAGTACAGGAGAGCCTTCTGCAAGGCCACCTTCTCAGCGCCAATCTGCTCCCGGGTCATATCCTATCAGAGGAGGAAGACACTGTTAGTTAGCCTTTAGCCGTTAACCATTAGCATTTAGCTATTAACAGTGGTTCAGCGGATAGGCGGCTCCTATCTCACCTTGACGTCCTCGGGCCGCCCCACCTCGTCCCTCTTCTCCTGCAGCTTGTTCTGGACGCCCTCCAGGGTGTTCTCTACCGGGGGCTTGGGTGCCTTCTCCTGTTGGGGCTTCTTCTCCAGCTGGGAGCCAAAGCTCTTGGGCAGGGTGTTGCTGCGCTGGCGGGTCAGCGGAGGGAGGTCCTCCTCAGACTTGTGGAGCTTGTGCTCTTTCAGGTCTTTGCGGAGCTTGGCCAGTTCATTCATCCACTTCAGGACCTCTGGGTTGTCAGCCTTGTCACTGTGTGAGGGCTGTAAACAACAACATGATTTCTATTCATCCACAAACAGCAGCAGTGGGTATTTTGACGTCTTCCCACAACATCTTGACTTTATCAGTTGACCCCATTCCTGACACCCCTCCCATCAGCTGAGTCTCATTATGAACTCTCTAATAGTGTTTACTTTGAAGGAAGCCAGTCGTGTCTTATTTTATAATAATTTTATATTTCTGTGCATTTCTTTGGATGCCTTGCTAGATCTCCTAATAAGCTTGTTGTGCTGCCCTGCTTTCTCTGATATACTGTAGCTACTTTAGAAATCAATCAGAAAGTGGCTCACTCATTTTTCCTTGCTGTCCAATGTTTCAGCTACAGAGGGGCCACTATTTACCCTGTATTTGCGCTCCTCCTCAAACTTCTCCTCGTACTTGTGGATCTTCCTCTTGAGACCGTGGATCTTCTTGGAGAGCTGGGCTGAGGTCAGCTCTTGCTGGTCGTCGTCACCGCAGGAGCCCAGAGAGGAACTCCTCCTCCGACTGCAGGATAGAGACACAGCCATAGAAATAGAAGGACTGCCTGTTGCTATGGACACAGAGTCACGTTGGACGTATGCACACGCCTTCCCTCTAAAACCACACAATCTGATGGCCACCCATTGTAAAAAATAAATAAAAAACACATGCATGAACACACATCTAATCACACATGTGACTCCCATATCTTGCAAATAAAACCGCTGTCTACTATAATTCTCTTCGTCTTAGATGTTGAGTTTACAATTGCAACTTTTGATTGCGAATTGTCCAGACGAGTGTTTGCACTGCAAGTGATAAAGCAGATAAAGGCGCTATACATATACCGCAGTATAGTTGTGACTAAATTATAATTACATTTTACTGCTGTAACGTTCATAGCTAACTCGACTTGTAAAATGCCATTTTTTATACTAGTAAGTACTAGGTTTTCCTTAGATATTGTAACTACATACCAGTAGCTGTCTAATACTGACCAACGACCTGAGTTTGTTTACAAAAAATGGTCACACCGATAATAATTCATAAACACACAAAAACAGTCACACAAACAAACCTACACACACACACACTACTCGTCCCCAAAGTCAACAGTACTGTAAATCCATGTTGGTTCCTCACCTGGCAAAGGAGTGTGTATTGGGCGGCGAGGGTGGCACCTCGGTGTCATCTATGTACTGCTGACAATGACCATAGGCGTGGAAACGGGGGGACAGCATGGGGTCGCTGTCCTCTTCAATCAGCTGGCGAATCAGGCGGCCCCCCACTTGGGGTGAAATGCACGCCTCCTCGCTGTCCATGCTCTCCCGTTGCCACGACGAGTAGGCCGGGACTGGCTCTGTGGAACACACCGAAAATAACACAGGTTAGGGGCGACAGGTGGTTAAAGCGTTGGACTAGTAACCGAAAGGTCGCAAGATCAAATCCCCGAGCTGACGAGGTAAAAATCTGTCGTTCTGCCCCTGAACAAGGCAGTTAACCCACTGTTCTTAGGCTGTCGTTGAAAATAAGAATTTGTTCTTAACTGACTTGCCTAGTTAAATAAAGGTTAAAAATTGAAATTAAAGTTGGATAATGTCAGAACCTCCATGAAAACACACACACACTAAAAGTGGGTTAGACTACCATGGACCGCTCCAAAACACACTGCACATATTGATATCCCAAGGCTTTGTAATCCAAAAGGTGATGCAATTTTTTTTAAAGGAAAGTGACAAAAAACTGCACTGCACACACATCACCATGGGCAGGGATGAGGGAGTGACCTGTGGAACTTGGCAGGCTCTACCAGCAGTCGACAAACACTGGCTTATCTCTCGCTCAAACACAGCTAGAGCTCAACATGGGCCCTGCTTGGCTGCAACATCTGAACTGCAAACACCACTAAACATAGACAAAGTGTAGTCTAAGTAGAACACAGCAAAATAACGGCTTGCCTATCTGATTGTCGTCTCAAGGGATGAGGCAAGCAGTAAGCAGTGGGACTCCAACTGATTGGATCCAAATGAATCAACCCCCACTTTAAGTCTAAACATGGCGGTCGCTCGTCACCTCGGCAACACCTTCTTGGCACCCGCATCTGAACGCCCTAAAGGTCACTGCGGCATTGCATGATGAAGCTGTTCACTAAAACTCTCACCACTAACTAATGGCTTACAGACCCATTCGTCTGTTTTTCAGGCTGGTTTCCCCAGCCCCTGGCCTCAGTTCAGCCCCAGCCAGAGTCCACTCCGACTCGCCAATAATTACACTGTGGTGAAAATAACCATGCAGATGTCTCTGACAATCCCAATCACAAGCTATAAATAAATTGGACTGCTCTTTGATGCCTCTGGTTGGGATAATGCAGGAGCCATGGCCTCTCTGGTAGAGGAATGGAATTGCTGTGACTCCAGAGTTAGCCTTGTACCATATCGGTTTGTGATGTCTTCACATTTCCTATGGCCGTTGTCATCAATTTGCAAGACAGCGCAAGCAGATATGGGACCAGAATACGGAGAGTGACTGGCATAGGAAGAATATTGTTGGGCTGTGTATGTGAGAGAGAGAGAAAGAAAGACCACGGCATTGTACCCACAGCGGGAGTTGTACTGTATCACAGATCAGTGAAACACACAGGCTGTTGTTGCTAGGAGAGGAGGGAAGGTTTCATTTCAGATAGCCTAAGCCACCACCACACAACAGCATTGTAAATACAAAACTCAGCCAAGGATCGTTCTACTGCACGTGTGTTTGTGTGGACGTGAGAGAAACCACGGTATTGTACCACAGGAAAAAGGAGACCATGTAGGCTACACTGCACACTGGAGAGGTAACATAGCCAGAGGGGAAGGTGAGAGCAATAACAACGTCAGGTTTCCATATCACCAGTGTAAACATTTAGAAACATCAGAATTCAGTAATCACTCTTTGAACACATGAACACCCACGTGCACACACACACCCTGTAGCTGCACATGCATGTTTTTCTAGGGGGGTTGGATAGGGACTCATATGGGAAGTGATTTGGGTTCGAATTTCCAAATAAAAAAATCATTTTTTTTGTTGGTTTAACATATCTCGAAATTGATAGATAAACGCTTAATTTTCCATTTGTGTCACTTCAAAATGACATTTTTACCGATAGTAGTCCTACAACAGTTTGTTTAGAAATTGCAGGTCGAATTTTGATGCATATTGTTGATATTCTCTCGCGCACATAGGCCTATCTGCTGGTCGTCACTAGTTACCACTGAAGCCGATTTTGACTTTGTGGTTGTGATAACTAGTAGTGGAAACCCTATCCGTTCCTCTGATCCATCCGACTACAGCAACAATACAAATATCTACTGTATGTCCCGATATTATAAACGAGTTGAGTTATACAGAATACAAATAGTGGCATCTTTAGCTGACAAATGCATGTAACGGTAAATATTGGCTCCTGGTTGTCGGTCCGTCTTATCCGTTTGTGCTACAGCTGATGACGCGCAGCAGCACATATTTGTAAGCACATATTTGTAACAAGGTTGCTTTCATGTTGCCTTCTTGAGTTTCTGAATTAAAGGAATTGTGTGCGATTTTCATTCACTAAGAGATTGAGAATATGTTCCTATAGTGTGTGACCTAACACTTGGTATCTGGACCGTGTTACAGGGTATACAGGGTGCGTTCGTAAATTAACTTTAGAGTGCCAGAATGCACTCGTAGTGTGCTCTGGACGTTCGTTCATTCAGAGCGTTTCGCTTTCGTAGCGTTCAGATCGCACACTGGACGCTGTGGCCGAGGAGTGGGGTTGATCTGAGCGTTCTGACCTCACAACGGCAGTCAAGCACCCACGCTAACTGGCTAAAGTTAGCTAGCTTGCTAGTTACTTCCAGACATAAATGAGAGAACACCTCATTCTGACATTTTTTTCGTCCTAGCAGAGCTGGTTAAGACTGAATTCATGTTATCCGGAGCGTTGGTGACTAACTGTACTGCTGGCAACAATTTAATTACGATTTTAGTTTGACAACGTTTACTGACACCAGCCATATTCAACGAGTGTTGAGCGTTCTGCGCTCTGGCAAACTCAGACGAGAGTGCTCTGAAATCAAGAGTAGATTGCCAGAGGGAATTTACGAAGGCACCCATAGACTCCTCACTCAGCACGACTAGTAGTGCATGCTGGACTGTAGATAATAATCACGAAAGCCAGCTAACGTTAGCTGTCTGCTGCTATAAGGCTAGTTGTTTAGCTGGCAAGCAAACGCGCATTGCTAGCAAATATGGAGAGTTTGCCGGAGTTAGCTGTCTACTATCATTTTTTTTCCGTCTTAGATGTTAGATGTTGAGTTTTCCAGACGAGTGTTTGCACTGCAAGTGATAAAGCAGATAAAGGCGCTATACATATACCGCAGTATAGTTGTGACTAAATTATAATTACATTTTACTGCTGTAACGTTCATAGCTAACTCGACTTGTAAAATGCCATTTTTTATAATAGTACGTACTAGGTTTTCCTTAGATATTGTAACTACATACCAGTAGCTGTCTAATACTGACAAACGATCTGAGTTTGTTTACAAAAAAAAGGACAACTGTCACCCCGATAATAATTCATAAACACAAATTACATAACTGAGACTTAGGCTATGAAGTATGGCTCGGGTCATGGAGGTGCTGGCTTGGAAGGTACTTAGTGTGTGCGCGGTATGCTACTATAGGACTACGTGCGGTTTTACACGGTCTTTCAAGGCATGTCGGGACTGCCTGGGGCGCGGGAGGCGCGGGAGCAGTAGCCTAGTCTCCCTAGGCAGAAGGTTGCCTCACACAATGTATCCAATCAACACTGCTATGTATGGGTTTACTAGATGACAGTGAGCAGCAGGTCAACCTCAAACAATTCAATGTGTTTTAACCTATTATGTCAGCTTACACAGCCAAGCAGCCAATAGGGTATTCACCATGGCATTTCAAATTAGGTCTTAAATCAACCAGCACAGCATCCAGCCCATTGTAGTTGAGGTATGCCATGTTGTCATGCCCCTAAAGGTTGGGATGTGATTGGTTGGGAGCACAATATGCCCAATCACTGTAGTGTGTGTTGCCATGCAGTAGTAAAAGGTCATGCAACAGGCATTTGGCCTTTTTCCTCTCTGTTCTGTCTCTAAGGGTTATTT
>NW_022264379.1:0-30088 GCF_002021735.2 Oncorhynchus kisutch
AATTTAAATTCTGTGCTTTTTTTGGCACTGGTAGATTTTGACTTTCACAAACACTGGTAAAATTGCTGACTGCCAACAGCGAGAGCAAGGACTTGGGATCTGAGTGGTGAAGGCGATGAACTGCAGTGTGGATTATAACAAAACCAAGTCTCGATGGGATCGACACATGGCCCTGCCATTGCTCTACCTCACTTTCATTGATTTCAATCTGGGGTTACATACAGCAACAACAGATTTTTAAGATCATTTGCCAATTCAAAAAAAATCAGGGTGAGGTGGCCGAGTGGTTAAGGCGATGGACTGCTAATCCATTATGCTCTGCATGCATGGGTTTGAATCCCATCCTCATCGTGTAATAATTTAAATTCTGTGCTTTATTTTGGCACTGGAAGATTTTGACTTTCACAAACACTGGTAAAATTGCTGACTGCCACAGCGAGAGCACAGGACTTGGTATCTGAGTGGTGAAGGCGATGAACTGCATGTGTGGATTATAACACCAACCTCTTCACAAAACATTTGTTATTTCCTCTCTTACATGGCCCCACATGAAAATAGAATCCCTGCTCAAGCCTCGAGCGACTAATAAGATTCAGGTATTGAAGAATAGCTTCACCAAGGGCAACCTCAATGGTGGGATTTGAACCGACACCTCAACACACTTAATCAAGCACTTGAGACCACTCGGCCTGACAAAACATTTGTTAAATGTCTCGATGGGATCGACACATGGCCCTGCCATTGCTCTACCTCACTTTCATTGATTTCAATCTGGGGTTTACATACAGCAACAACAGATTTTAAGATCATTTGCCACTTCAAAAAAAATCAGGGTGAGGTGGCCGAGTGGTTAAGGCGATGGACTGCTAATCCATTATGCTCTGCATGCATGGGTTCGAATCCCATCCTCATCGTGTAATAATTAAATTCGTGTTTTTTGGCACTGGTAGATTTTGACTTTCACAAACACTGGTAAAATTGCTGACTGCCACAGCAGAGAGCACAGGACTTGTTATCTGAGTGGTGAAGGCGATGAATGCATGTGTGGATTATAACACCAACCAAGTCTCGATGGATCGACACATGGCCCTGCCATTGCTCTACCTCACTTTCATTGATTTCAATCTGGGGTTTACATACAGCAACAACAGATTTTAAGATCATTTGCCAATTCAAAAAAAATCAGGGTGAGGTGGCCGAGTGTTTAAGGCGATGGACTGCTAATCCATTATGCTCTGCATGCATGGGTTCGATCCCATCCTCATCGTGTAACAATTTAAAATTCTGTGCTTTATTTTGGCAAGGTAGATTTTGACTTTCACAAACACTGGTAAAATTGCTGACTGCCACAGCGAGAGCACAGGACTTGGTATCTGAGTGGTGAAGGCGATGAACTGCATGTGTGGATTATAACACCAACCTCTTCACAAAACATTGTTATTTCCTCTCTTACATGGCCCCACATGAAAATAGAATCCCTGCTCAAGCCTAGAGCAACTAATAAGATTCAGGTATTGAAGAATAGCTTCAGCCAAGGGCAACCTCAATGGTGGGATTTGAACCGACACCTCAACACACTTAATCAAGCACTTGAGACCACTCGGCTGACAAAACATTTGTTAAATGTACTCGATGGGATCGACACATGGCCCTGCCATTGCTCTACCCTCACTTCATTGATTTCAATCTGGGGTTTACATACAGGCAACAACAGAGTGTTTAAGATCATTTGCCAATTCAAAAAAATCTGGGGTGAGGTGGCCGAGTGGTTAAGGCGATGGACTGCTAATCCTTATGCTCTGCATGCATGGTTCGAATCCCATCCTCATCGTGTAACAATTAAATTCTGGTGCTTTTTTGGCACTGGTAGATTTGACTTTCACAAACACTGTAAAATTGCTGACTGCCACAGCGAGAGCACAGGACTTGGTATCTGAGTGGTGAAGGCGATGAACTGCATGTGTGGATTATAACACAACCAAGTCTCGATGGAATCGACACATGGCCCTGCCATTGCTCTACCTCACTTTTCATTGATTTCAATCTGGGGTTTACATACAGCAACAACAGATTTTTAAGATCATTTGCCAATTCAAAAAAAATCAGGGTGAGGTGGCCGAGTGTTTAAGGCGATGGACTGCTAATCCATTATGCTCTGCATGCATGGGTTCGAATCCCATCCTCATCGTGTAACATTTAAAATTCTGTGCTTTATTTGGCACTGGAAGATTTTGACTTTCACAAACACTGTAAAATTGCTGACTGCCACAGCGAGAGCACAGGACTTGGTATCTGAGTGGTGAAGGCGATGAACTGCATGTGTGGATTATAACACCAACCTCTTCACAAAACATTTGTTATTCCTCTCTTACATGGCCCCACATGAAAATAGAATCCCTGCTCAAGCCTCGAGCGACTAATAAGATTCAGGTATTGAAGAATAGCTTCACCAAGGGCAACCTCAATGGTGGGATTTGAACCGACACCTCAACACACTTAATCAAGCACTTGAGACCACTCGGCCTGACAAACATTTGTTAAATGTCTCGATGGGATCGACACATGGCCCTGCCATTGCTCTACCTCACTTTCATTGATTTCAATCTGGGGTTTACATACAGCAACAACAGATTTTTAAGATCATTTGCCAATTCAAAAAAATACTGGGTGAGGTGGCCGAGTGGTTAAGGCGATGGACTGCTAATCCATTATGCTCTGCATGCATGGGTTCGAATCCCATCCTCATCGTGTAACAATTTAAATTCTGTGCTTTATTTTGGCACTGGTAGATTTTGACTTTCACAAACACTGGTAAAATTGCTGACTGCCACAGCGAGAGCACAGGACTTGGTATCTGAGTGGTGAAGGCGATGAACTGCATGTGTGGATTATAACACCAACCTCTTCACAAAACATTTGTTATTTCCTCTCTTACATGGCCCCACATGAAAATAGAATCCCTGCTCAAGCCTCGAGCGACTAATAAGATTCAGGTATTGAAGAATAGCTTCACCAAGGGCAACCTCAATGGTGGGATTTGAACCGACACCTCAACACACTTAATCAAGCACTTGAGACCACTCGGCCTGACAAAACATTTGTTAAATGTCTCGATGGGATCGACACATGGCCCTGCCATTGCTCTACCTCACTTTCATTGATTTCAATCTGGGGTTTACATACAGCAACAACAGTTTTTTAAGATCATTTGCCACTTCAAAAATAACAGGATGAGGTGGCCGAGTGGTTAAGGCGATGGACTGCTAATCCATTATGCTCTGCATGCATGGGTTCGAATCCCATCCTCATCGTGTAATAATTTAAATTCTGTGCTTTATTTTGGCACTGGAAGATTTTGACTTTCACAAACACTGGTAAAATTGCTGACTGCCACAGCGAGAGCACAGGACTTGGTATCTGAGTGGTGAAGGCGATGAACTGCATGTGTGGATTATAACAACAACCAAGTCTCGATGTGATCGACACATGGCCCTGCCATTGCTCTACCTCACTTTCATTGATTTCAATCTGGGGTTTACATACAGCAACAACAGATTTTTAAGATCATTTGCCAATTCAAAAAAAATCAGGGTGAGGTGGCCGAGTGTTTAAGGCGATGGACTGCTAATCCATTATGCTCTGCATGCATGGGTTCGAATCCCATCCTCATCGTGTAACAATTAAAATTCTGTGCTTTATTTTGGCACTGGAAGATTTTGACTTTCACAAACACTGGTAAAATTGCTGACTGCCACAGCGAGAGCACAGGACTTGGTATCTGAGTGGTGAAGGCGATGAACTGCATGTGTGGATTATAACACCAACCTCTTCACAAAACATTTGTTATTTCCTCTCTTACATGGCCCCACATGAAAATAGAATCCCTGCTCAAGCCTCGAGCAACTAATAAGATTCAGGTATTGAAGAATAGCTTCACCAAGGGCAACCTCAATGGTGGGATTTGAACCGACACCTCAACACACTTAATCAAGCACTTGAGACCACTCGGCCTGACAAAACATTTGTTAAATGTCTCGATGGGATCGACACATGGCCCTGCCATTGCTCTACCTCACTTTCATTGATTTCAATCTGGGGTTTACATACAGCAACAACAGATTTTTAAGATCATTTGCCAATTCAAAAAAAATCTGGGTGAGGTGGCCGAGTGGTTAAGGCGATGGACTGCTAATCCATTATGCTCTGCATGCATGGGTTCGAATCCCATCCTCATCGTGTAACAATTAAATTCTGTGCTTTATTTTGGCACTGGTAGATTTTGACTTTCACAAACACTGGTAAAATTGCTGACTGCCACAGCGAGAGCACAGGACTTGGTATCTGAGTGGTGAAGGCGATGAACTGCATGTGTGGATTATAACACCAACCAAGTCTCGATGGGATCGACACATGGCCCTGCCATTGCTCTACCTCACTTTCATTGATTTCAATCTGGGGTTTACATACAGCAACAACAGATTTTTAAGATCATTTGCCAATTCAAAAAAAATCAGGGTGAGGTGGCCGAGTGTTTAAGGCGAAGGACTGCTAATCCATTATGCTCTGCATGCATGGGTTCGAATCCCATCCTCATCGTGTAACAATTAAAATTCTGTGCTTTATTTTGGCACTGGAAGATTTTGACTTTCACAAACACTGGTAAAATTGCTGACTGCCACAGCGAGAGCACAGGACTTGGTATCTGAGTGGTGAAGGCGATGAACTGCATGTGTGGATTATAACACCAACCTCTTCACAAAACATTTGTTATTTCCTCTCTTACATGGCCCCACATGAAAATAGAATCCCTGCTCAAGCCTCGAGCAACTAATAAGATTCAGGTATTGAAGAATAGCTTCACCAAGGGCAACCTCAATGGTGGGATTTGAACCGACACCTCAACACACTTAATCAAGCACTTGAGACCACTCGGCCTGACAAAACATTTGTTAAATGTCTCGATGGGATCGACACATGGCCCTGCCATTGCTCTACCTCACTTTCATTGATTTCAATCTGGGGTTTACATACAGCAACAACAGATTTTTAAGATCATTTGCCAATTCAAAAAAAATCTGGGTGAGGTGGCCGAGTGGTTAAGGCGATGGACTGCTAATCCATTATGCTCTGCATGCATGGGTTCGAATCCCATCCTCATCGTGTAACAATTTAAATTCTGTGCTTTTTTTGGCACTGGTAGATTTTGACTTTCACAAACACTGGTAAAATTGCTGACTGCCACAGCGAGAGCACAGGACTTGGTATCTGAGTGGTGAAGGCGATGAACTGCATGTGTGGATTATAACACCAACCAAGTCTCGATGGGATCGACACATGGCCCTGCCATTGCTCTACCTCACTTTCATTGATTTCAATCTGGGGTTTACATACAGCAACAACAGATTTTTAAGATCATTTGCCAATTCAAAAAAAATCAGGGTGAGGTGGCCGAGTGTTTAAGGCGATGGACTGCTAATCCATTATGCTCTGCATGCATGGGTTCGAATCCCATCCTCATCGTGTAACAATTAAAATTCTGTGCTTTATTTTGGCACTGGAAGATTTTGACTTTCACAAACACTGGTAAAATTGCTGACTGCCACAGCGAGAGCACAGGACTTGGTATCTGAGTGGTGAAGGCGATGAACTGCATGTGTGGATTATAACACCAACCTCTTCACAAAACATTTGTTATTTCCTCTCTTACATGGCCCCACATGAAAATAGAATCCCTGCTCAAGCCTCGAGCAACTAATAAGATTCAGGTATTGAAGAATAGCTTCACCAAGGGCAACCTCAATGGTGGGATTTGAACCGACACCTCAACACACTTAATCAAGCACTTGAGACCACTCGGCCTGACAAAACATTTGTTAAATGTCTCGATGGGATCGACACATGGCCCTGCCATTGCTCTACCTCACTTTCATTGATTTCAATCTGGGGTTTACATACAGCAACAACAGATTTTTAAGATCATTTGCCAATTCAAAAAAAATCAGGGTGAGGTGGCCGAGTGGTTAAGGCGATGGACTGCTAATCCATTATGCTCTGCATGCATGGGTTCGAATCCCATCCTCATCGTGTAACAATTTAAATTCTGTGCTTTATTTTGGCACTGGTAGATTTTGACTTTCACAAACACTGGTAAAATTGCTGACTGCCACAGCGAGAGCACAGGACTTGGTATCTGAGTGGTGAAGGCGATGAACTGCATGTGTGGATTATAACACCAACCTCTTCACAAAACATTTGTTATTTCCTCTCTTACATGGCCCCACATGAAAATAGAATCCCTGCTCAAGCCTCGAGCGACTAATAAGATTCAGGTATTGAAGAATAGCTTCACCAAGGGCAACCTCAATGGTGGGATTTGAACCGACACCTCAACACACTTAATCAAGCACTTGAGACCACTCGGCCTGACAAAACATTTGTTAAATGTCTCGATGGGATCGACACATGGCCCTGCCATTGCTCTACCTCACTTTCATTGATTTCAATCTGGGGTTTACATACAGCAACAACAGTTTTTTAAGATCATTTGCCACTTCAAAAATAACAGGATGAGGTGGCCGAGTGGTTAAGGCGATGGACTGCTAATCCATTATGCTCTGCATGCATGGGTTCGAATCCCATCCTCATCGTGTAATAATTTAAATTCTGTGCTTTATTTTGGCACTGGAAGATTTTGACTTTCACAAACACTGGTAAAATTGCTGACTGCCACAGCGAGAGCACAGGACTTGGTATCTGAGTGGTGAAGGCGATGAACTGCATGTGTGGATTATAACAACAACCAAGTCTCGATGTGATCGACACATGGCCCTGCCATTGCTCTACCTCACTTTCATTGATTTCAATCTGGGGTTTACATACAGCAACAACAGATTTTTAAGATCATTTGCCAATTCAAAAAAATCAGGGTGAGGTGGCCGAGTGGTTAAGGCGATGGACTGCTAATCCATTATGCTCTGCATGCATGGGTTCGAATCCCATCCTCATCGTGTAACAATTAAATTCTGTGCTTTATTTTGGCACTGGAAGATTTTGACTTTCACAAACACTGGTAAAATTGCTGACTGCCACAGCGAGAGCACAGGACTTGGTATCTGAGTGGTGAAGGCGATGAACTGCATGTGTGGATTATAACACCAACCTCTTCACAAAACATTTGTTATTTCCTCTCTTACATGGCCCCACATGAAAATAGAATCCCTGCTCAAGCCTCGAGCGACTAATAAGATTCAGGTATTGAAGAATAGCTTCACCAAGGGCAACCTCAATGGTGGGATTTGAACCGACACCTCAACACACTTAATCAAGCACTTGAGACCACTCGGCCTGACAAAACATTTGTTAAATGTCTCGATGGGATCGACACATGGCCCTGCCATTGCTCTACCTCACTTTCATTGATTTCAATCTGGGGTTTACATACAGCAACAACAGATTTTTAAGATCATTTGCCAATTAAAAAAAATCAGGGTGAGGTGGCCGAGTGGTTAAGGCGATGGACTGCTAATCCATTATGCTCTGCATGCATGGGTTCGAATCCCATCCTCATCGTGTAACAATTTAAATTCTGTGCTTTATTTTGGCACTGGTAGATTTTGACTTTCACAAACACTGGTAAAATTGCTGACTGCCACAGCGAGAGCACAGGACTTGGTATCTGAGTGGTGAAGGCGATGAACTGCATGTGTGGATTATAACACCAACCTCTTCACAAAACATTTGTTATTTCCTCTCTTACATGGCCCCACATGAAAATAGAATCCCTGCTCAAGCCTCGAGCGACTAATAAGATTCAGGTATTGAAGAATAGCTTCACCAAGGGCAACCTCAATGGTGGGATTTGAACCGACACCTCAACACACTTAATCAAGCACTTGAGACCACTCGGCCTGACAAAACATTTGTTAAATGTCTCGATGGGATCGACACATGGCCCTGCCATTGCTCTACCTCACTTTCATTGATTTCAATCTGGGGTTTACATACAGCAACAACAGTTTTTTAAGATCATTTGCCACTTCAAAAATAACAGGATGAGGTGGCCGAGTGGTTAAGGCGATGGACTGCTAATCCATTATGCTCTGCATGCATGGGTTCGAATCCCATCCTCATCGTGTAATAATTTAAATTCTGTGCTTTATTTTGGCACTGGAAGATTTTGACTTTCACAAACACTGGTAAAATTGCTGACTGCCACAGCGAGAGCACAGGACTTGGTATCTGAGTGGTGAAGGCGATGAACTGCATGTGTGGATTATAACAACAACCAAGTCTCGATGTGATCGACACATGGCCCTGCCATTGCTCTACCTCACTTTCATTGATTTCAATCTGGGGTTTACATACAGCAACAACAGATTTTTAAGATCATTTGCCAATTCAAAAAAAATCAGGGTGAGGTGGCCGAGTGGTTAAGGCGATGGACTGCTAATCCATTATGCTCTGCATGCATGGGTTCGAATCCCATCCTCATCGTGTAACAATTAAAATTCTGTGCTTTATTTTGGCACTGGAAGATTTTGACTTTCACAAACACTGGTAAAATTGCTGACTGCCACAGCGAGAGCACAGGACTTGGTATCTGAGTGGTGAAGGCGATGAACTGCATGTGTGGATTATAACACCAACCTCTTCACAAAACATTTGTTATTTCCTCTCTTACATGGCCCCACATGAAAATAGAATCCCTGCTCAAGCCTCGAGCGACTAATAAGATTCAGGTATTGAAGAATAGCTTCACCAAGGGCAACCTCAATGGTGGGATTTGAACCGACACCTCAACACACTTAATCAAGCACTTGAGACCACTCGGCCTGACAAAACATTTGTTAAATGTCTCGATGGGATCGACACATGGCCCTGCCATTGCTCTACCTCACTTTCATTGATTTCAATCTGGGGTTTACATACAGCAACAACAGTTTTTTAAGATCATTTGCCACTTCAAAAATAATCAGGGTGAGGTGGCCGAGTGGTTAAGGCGATGGACTGCTAATCCATTATGCTCTGCATGCATGGGTTCGAATCCCATCCTCATCGTGTAATAATTTAAATTCTGTGCTTTATTTTGGCACTGGTAGATTTTGACTTTCACAAACACTGGTAAAATTGCTGACTGCCACAGCGAGAGCACAGGACTTGGTATCTGAGTGGTGAAGGCGATGAACTGCATGTGTGGATTATAACACCAACCTCTTCACAAAACATTTGTTATTTCCTCTCTTACATGGCCCCACATGAAAATAGAATCCCTGCTCAAGCCTCGAGCGACTAATAAGATTCAGGTATTGAAGAATAGCTTCACCAAGGGCAACCTCAATGGTGGGATTTGAACCGACACCTCAACACACTTAATCAAGCACTTGAGACCACTCGGCCTGACAAAACATTTGTTAAATGTCTCGATGGGATCGACACATGGCCCTGCCATTGCTCTACCTCACTTTCATTGATTTCAATCTGGGGTTTACATACAGCAACAACAGATTTTTAAGATCATTTGCCAATTAAAAAAAATCAGGGTGAGGTGGCCGAGTGGTTAAGGCGATGGACTGCTAATCCATTATGCTCTGCATGCATGGGTTCGAATCCCATCCTCATCGTGTAACAATTTAAATTCTGTGCTTTATTTTGGCACTGGTAGATTTTGACTTTCACAAACACTGGTAAAATTGCTGACTGCCACAGCGAGAGCACAGGACTTGGTATCTGAGTGGTGAAGGCGATGAACTGCATGTGTGGATTATAACACCAACCTCTTCACAAAACATTTGTTATTTCCTCTCTTACATGGCCCCACATGAAAATAGAATCCCTGCTCAAGCCTCGAGCGACTAATAAGATTCAGGTATTGAAGAATAGCTTCACCAAGGGCAACCTCAATGGTGGGATTTGAACCGACACCTCAACACACTTAATCAAGCACTTGAGACCACTCGGCCTGACAAAACATTTGTTAAATGTCTCGATGGGATCGACACATGGCCCTGCCATTGCTCTACCTCACTTTCATTGATTTCAATCTGGGGTTTACATACAGCAACAACAGTTTTTTAAGATCATTTGCCACTTCAAAAATAACAGGATGAGGTGGCCGAGTGGTTAAGGCGATGGACTGCTAATCCATTATGCTCTGCATGCATGGGTTCGAATCCCATCCTCATCGTGTAATAATTTAAATTCTGTGCTTTATTTTGGCACTGGAAGATTTTGACTTTCACAAACACTGGTAAAATTGCTGACTGCCACAGCGAGAGCACAGGACTTGGTATCTGAGTGGTGAAGGCGATGAACTGCATGTGTGGATTATAACAACAACCAAGTCTCGATGTGATCGACACATGGCCCTGCCATTGCTCTACCTCACTTTCATTGATTTCAATCTGGGGTTTACATACAGCAACAACAGATTTTTAAGATCATTTGCCAATTCAAAAAAAATCAGGGTGAGGTGGCCGAGTGTTTAAGGCGATGGACTGCTAATCCATTATGCTCTGCATGCATGGGTTCGAATCCCATCCTCATCGTGTAACAATTAAAATTCTGTGCTTTATTTTGGCACTGGAAGATTTTGACTTTCACAAACACTGGTAAAATTGCTGACTGCCACAGCGAGAGCACAGGACTTGGTATCTGAGTGGTGAAGGCGATGAACTGCATGTGTGGATTATAACACCAACCTCTTCACAAAACATTTGTTATTTCCTCTCTTACATGGCCCCACATGAAAATAGAATCCCTGCTCAAGCCTCGAGCGACTAATAAGATTCAGGTATTGAAGAATAGCTTCACCAAGGGCAACCTCAATGGTGGGATTTGAACCGACACCTCAACACACTTAATCAAGCACTTGAGACCACTCGGCCTGACAAAACATTTGTTAAATGTCTCGATGGGATCGACACATGGCCCTGCCATTGCTCTACCTCACTTTCATTGATTTCAATCTGGGGTTTACATACAGCAACAACAGTTTTTTAAGATCATTTGCCAATTCAAAAAATAACAGGGTGAGGTGGCCGAGTGGTTAAGGCGATGGACTGCTAATCCATTATGCTCTGCATGCATGGGTTCGAATCCCATCCTCATCGTGTAACAATTTAAATTCTGTGCTTTATTTTGGCACTGGTAGATTTTGACTTTCACAAACACTGGTAAAATTGCTGACTGCCACAGCGAGAGCACAGGACTTGGTATCTGAGTGGTGAAGGCGATGAACTGCATGTGTGGATTATAACACCAACCTCTTCACAAAACATTTGTTATTTCCTCTCTTACATGGCCCCACATGAAAATAGAATCCCTGCTCAAGCCTCGAGCGACTAATAAGATTCAGGTATTGAAGAATAGCTTCACCAAGGGCAACCTCAATGGTGGGATTTGAACCGACACCTCAACACACTTAATCAAGCACTTGAGACCACTCGGCCTGACAAAACATTTGTTAAATGTCTCGATGGGATCGACACATGGCCCTGCCATTGCTCTACCTCACTTTCATTGATTTCAATCTGGGGTTTACATACAGCAACAACAGATTTTTAAGATCATTTGCCAATTAAAAAAAATCAGGGTGAGGTGGCCGAGTGGTTAAGGCGATGGACTGCTAATCCATTATGCTCTGCATGCATGGGTTCGAATCCCATCCTCATCGTGTAACAATTTAAATTCTGTGCTTTATTTTGGCACTGGTAGATTTTGACTTTCACAAACACTGGTAAAATTGCTGACTGCCACAGCGAGAGCACAGGACTTGGTATCTGAGTGGTGAAGGCGATGAACTGCATGTGTGGATTATAACACCAACCTCTTCACAAAACATTTGTTATTTCCTCTCTTACATGGCCCCACATGAAAATAGAATCCCTGCTCAAGCCTCGAGCGACTAATAAGATTCAGGTATTGAAGAATAGCTTCACCAAGGGCAACCTCAATGGTGGGATTTGAACCGACACCTCAACACACTTAATCAAGCACTTGAGACCACTCGGCCTGACAAAACATTTGTTAAATGTCTCGATGGGATCGACACATGGCCCTGCCATTGCTCTACCTCACTTTCATTGATTTCAATCTGGGGTTTACATACAGCAACAACAGTTTTTTAAGATCATTTGCCACTTCAAAAATAACAGGATGAGGTGGCCGAGTGGTTAAGGCGATGGACTGCTAATCCATTATGCTCTGCATGCATGGGTTCGAATCCCATCCTCATCGTGTAATAATTTAAATTCTGTGCTTTATTTTGGCACTGGTAGATTTTGACTTTCACAAACACTGGTAAAATTGCTGACTGCCACAGCGAGAGCACAGGACTTGGTATCTGAGTGGTGAAGGCGATGAACTGCATGTGTGGATTATAACACCAACCTCTTCACAAAACATTTGTTATTTCCTCTCTTACATGGCCCCACATGAAAATAGAATCCCTGCTCAAGCCTCGAGCGACTAATAAGATTCAGGTATTGAAGAATAGCTTCACCAAGGGCAACCTCAATGGTGGGATTTGAACCGACACCTCAACACACTTAATCAAGCACTTGAGACCACTCGGCCTGACAAAACATTTGTTAAATGTCTCGATGGGATCGACACATGGCCCTGCCATTGCTCTACCTCACTTTCATTGATTTCAATCTGGGGTTTACATACAGCAACAACAGATTTTTAAGATCATTTGCCAATTCAAAAAATAATCAGGGTGAGGTGGCCGAGTGGTTAAGGCGATGGACTGCTAATCCATTATGCTCTGCATGCATGGGTTCGAATCCCATCCTCATCGTGTAACAATTTAAATTCTGTGCTTTATTTTGGCACTGGTAGATTTTGACTTTCACAAACACTGGTAAAATTGCTGACTGCCACAGCGAGAGCACAGGACTTGGTATCTGAGTGGTGAAGGCGATGAACTGCATGTGTGGATTATAACACCAACCTCTTCACAAAACATTTGTTATTTCCTCTCTTACATGGCCCCACATGAAAATAGAATCCCTGCTCAAGCCTCGAGCGACTAATAAGATTCAGGTATTGAAGAATAGCTTCACCAAGGGCAACCTCAATGGTGGGATTTGAACCGACACCTCAACACACTTAATCAAGCACTTGAGACCACTCGGCCTGACAAAACATTTGTTAAATGTCTCGATGGGATCGACACATGGCCCTGCCATTGCTCTACCTCACTTTCATTGATTTCAATCTGGGGTTTACATACAGCAACAACAGATTTTTAAGATCATTTGCCAATTAAAAAAAAATCAGGGTGAGGTGGCCGAGTGGTTAAGGCGATGGACTGCTAATCCATTATGCTCTGCATGCATGGGTTCGAATCCCATCCTCATCGTGTAACAATTTAAATTCTGTGCTTTATTTTGGCACTGGTAGATTTTGACTTTCACAAACACTGGTAAAATTGCTGACTGCCACAGCGAGAGCACAGGACTTGGTATCTGAGTGGTGAAGGCGATGAACTGCATGTGTGGATTATAACACCAACCTCTTCACAAAACATTTGTTATTTCCTCTCTTACATGGCCCCACATGAAAATAGAATCCCTGCTCAAGCCTCGAGCGACTAATAAGATTCAGGTATTGAAGAATAGCTTCACCAAGGGCAACCTCAATGGTGGGATTTGAACCGACACCTCAACACACTTAATCAAGCACTTGAGACCACTCGGCCTGACAAAACATTTGTTAAATGTCTCGATGGGATCGACACATGGCCCTGCCATTGCTCTACCTCACTTTCATTGATTTCAATCTGGGGTTTACATACAGCAACAACAGTTTTTTAAGATCATTTGCCAATTCAAAAAAAATCAGGGTGAGGTGGCCGAGTGGTTAAGGCGATGGACTGCTAATCCATTATGCTCTGCATGCATGGGTTCGAATCCCATCCTCATCGTGTAACAATTTAAATTCTGTGCTTTATTTTGGCACTGGTAGATTTTGACTTTCACAAACACTGGTAAAATTGCTGACTGCCACAGCGAGAGCACAGGACTTGGTATCTGAGTGGTGAAGGCGATGAACTGCATGTGTGGATTATAACACCAACCTCTTCACAAAACATTTGTTATTTCCTCTCTTACATGGCCCCACATGAAAATAGAATCCCTGCTCAAGCCTCGAGCGACTAATAAGATTCAGGTATTGAAGAATAGCTTCACCAAGGGCAACCTCAATGGTGGGATTTGAACCGACACCTCAACACACTTAATCAAGCACTTGAGACCACTCGGCCTGACAAAACATTTGTTAAATGTCTCGATGGGATCGACACATGGCCCTGCCATTGCTCTACCTCACTTTCATTGATTTCAATCTGGGGTTTACATACAGCAACAACAGTTTTTAAGATCATTTGCCACTTCAAAAATAACAGGATGAGGTGGCCGAGTGGTTAAGGCGATGGACTGCTAATCCATTATGCTCTGCATGCATGGGTTCGAATCCCATCCTCATCGTGTAATAATTTAAATTCTGTGCTTTATTTTGGCACTGGAAGATTTTGACTTTCACAAACACTGGTAAAATTGCTGACTGCCACAGCGAGAGCACAGGACTTGGTATCTGAGTGGTGAAGGCGATGAACTGCATGTGTGGATTATAACAACAACCAAGTCTCGATGTGATCGACACATGGCCCTGCCATTGCTCTACCTCACTTTCATTGATTTCAATCTGGGGTTTACATACAGCAACAACAGATTTTTAAGATCATTTGCCAATTCAAAAAAAATCAGGGTGAGGTGGCCGAGTGGTTAAGGCGATGGACTGCTAATCCATTATGCTCTGCATGCATGGGTTCGAATCCCATCCTCATCGTGTAACAATTAAAATTCTGTGCTTTATTTTGGCACTGGTAAGATTTTGACTTTCACAAACACTGGTAAAATTGCTGACTGCCACAGCGAGAGCACAGGACTTGGTATCTGAGTGGTGAAGGCGATGAACTGCATGTGTGGATTATAACACCAACCTCTTCACAAAACATTTGTTATTTCCTCTCTTACATGGCCCCACATGAAAATAGAATCCCTGCTCAAGCCTCGAGCGACTAATAAGATTCAGGTATTGAAGAATAGCTTCACCAAGGGCAACCTCAATGGTGGGATTTGAACCGACACCTCAACACACTTAATCAAGCACTTGAGACCACTCGGCCTGACAAAACATTTGTTAAATGTCTCGATGGGATCGACACATGGCCCTGCCATTGCTCTACCTCACTTTCATTGATTTCAATCTGGGGTTTACATACAGCAACAACAGTTTTTTAAGATCATTTGCCACTTCAAAAATAACAGGATGAGGTGGCCGAGTGGTTAAGGCGATGGACTGCTAATCCATTATGCTCTGCATGCATGGGTTCGAATCCCATCCTCATCGTGTAATAATTTAAATTCTGTGCTTTATTTTGGCACTGGAAGATTTTGACTTTCACAAACACTGGTAAAATTGCTGACTGCCACAGCGAGAGCACAGGACTTGGTATCTGAGTGGTGAAGGCGATGAACTGCATGTGTGGATTATAACAACAACCAAGTCTCGATGTGATCGACACATGGCCCTGCCATTGCTCTACCTCACTTTCATTGATTTCAATCTGGGGTTTACATACAGCAACAACAGATTTTTAAGATCATTTGCCAATTCAAAAAAAATCAGGGTGAGGTGGCCGAGTGTTTAAGGCGATGGACTGCTAATCCATTATGCTCTGCATGCATGGGTTCGAATCCCATCCTCATCGTGTAACAATTAAAATTCTGTGCTTTATTTTGGCACTGGAAGATTTTGACTTTCACAAACACTGGTAAAATTGCTGACTGCCACAGCGAGAGCACAGGACTTGGTATCTGAGTGGTGAAGGCGATGAACTGCATGTGTGGATTATAACACCAACCTCTTCACAAAACATTTGTTATTTCCTCTCTTACATGGCCCCACATGAAAATAGAATCCCTGCTCAAGCCTCGAGCGACTAATAAGATTCAGGTATTGAAGAATAGCTTCACCAAGGGCAACCTCAATGGTGGGATTTGAACCGACACCTCAACACACTTAATCAAGCACTTGAGACCACTCGGCCTGACAAAACATTTGTTAAATGTCTCGATGGGATCGACACATGGCCCTGCCATTGCTCTACCTCACTTTCATTGATTTCAATCTGGGGTTTACATACAGCAACAACAGATTTTTTAAGATCATTTGCCAATTAAAAAATAATCAGGGTGAGGTGGCCGAGTGGTTAAGGCGATGGACTGCTAATCCATTATGCTCTGCATGCATGGGTTCGAATCCCATCCTCATCGTGTAACAATTTAAATTCTGTGCTTTATTTTGGCACTGGTAGATTTTGACTTTCACAAACACTGGTAAAATTGCTGACTGCCACAGCGAGAGCACAGGACTTGGTATCTGAGTGGTGAAGGCGATGAACTGCATGTGTGGATTATAACACCAACCTCTTCACAAAACATTTGTTATTTCCTCTCTTACATGGCCCCACATGAAAATAGAATCCCTGCTCAAGCCTCGAGCGACTAATAAGATTCAGGTATTGAAGAATAGCTTCACCAAGGGCAACCTCAATGGTGGGATTTGAACCGACACCTCAACACACTTAATCAAGCACTTGAGACCACTCGGCCTGACAAAACATTTGTTAAATGTCTCGATGGGATCGACACATGGCCCTGCCATTGCTCTACCTCACTTTCATTGATTTCAATCTGGGGTTTACATACAGCAACAACAGTTTTTTAAGATCATTTGCCAATTAAAAAAAATCAGGGTGAGGTGGCCGAGTGGTTAAGGCGATGGACTGCTAATCCATTATGCTCTGCATGCATGGGTTCGAATCCCATCCTCATCGTGTAACAATTTAAATTCTGTGCTTTATTTTGGCACTGGTAGATTTTGACTTTCACAAACACTGGTAAAATTGCTGACTGCCACAGCGAGAGCACAGGACTTGGTATCTGAGTGGTGAAGGCGATGAACTGCATGTGTGGATTATAACACCAACCTCTTCACAAAACATTTGTTATTTCCTCTCTTACATGGCCCCACATGAAAATAGAATCCCTGCTCAAGCCTCGAGCGACTAATAAGATTCAGGTATTGAAGAATAGCTTCACCAAGGGCAACCTCAATGGTGGGATTTGAACCGACACCTCAACACACTTAATCAAGCACTTGAGACCACTCGGCCTGACAAAACATTTGTTAAATGTCTCGATGGGATCGACACATGGCCCTGCCATTGCTCTACCTCACTTTCATTGATTTCAATCTGGGGTTTACATACAGCAACAACAGTTTTTTAAGATCATTTGCCACTTCAAAAATAACAGGATGAGGTGGCCGAGTGGTTAAGGCGATGGACTGCTAATCCATTATGCTCTGCATGCATGGGTTCGAATCCCATCCTCATCGTGTAATAATTTAAATTCTGTGCTTTATTTTGGCACTGGAAGATTTTGACTTTCACAAACACTGGTAAAATTGCTGACTGCCACAGCGAGAGCACAGGACTTGGTATCTGAGTGGTGAAGGCGATGAACTGCATGTGTGGATTATAACACCAACCTCTTCACAAAACATTTGTTATTTCCTCTCTTACATGGCCCCACATGAAAATAGAATCCCTGCTCAAGCCTCGAGCGACTAATAAGATTCAGGTATTGAAGAATAGCTTCACCAAGGGCAACCTCAATGGTGGGATTTGAACCGACACCTCAACACACTTAATCAAGCACTTGAGACCACTCGGCCTGACAAAACATTTGTTAAATGTCTCGATGGGATCGACACATGGCCCTGCCATTGCTCTACCTCACTTTCATTGATTTCAATCTGGGGTTTACATACAGCAACAACAGATTTTTAAGATCATTTGCCAATTAAAAAAAATCAGGGTGAGGTGGCCGAGTGGTTAAGGCGATGGACTGCTAATCCATTATGCTCTGCATGCATGGGTTCGAATCCCATCCTCATCGTGTAACAATTTAAATTCTGTGCTTTATTTTGGCACTGGTAGATTTTGACTTTCACAAACACTGGTAAAATTGCTGACTGCCACAGCGAGAGCACAGGACTTGGTATCTGAGTGGTGAAGGCGATGAACTGCATGTGTGGATTATAACACCAACCTCTTCACAAAACATTTGTTATTTCCTCTCTTACATGGCCCCACATGAAAATAGAATCCCTGCTCAAGCCTCGAGCGACTAATAAGATTCAGGTATTGAAGAATAGCTTCACCAAGGGCAACCTCAATGGTGGGATTTGAACCGACACCTCAACACACTTAATCAAGCACTTGAGACCACTCGGCCTGACAAAACATTTGTTAAATGTCTCGATGGGATCGACACATGGCCCTGCCATTGCTCTACCTCACTTTCATTGATTTCAATCTGGGGTTTACATACAGCAACAACAGTTTTTTAAGATCATTTGCCACTTCAAAAATAACAGGATGAGGTGGCCGAGTGGTTAAGGCGATGGACTGCTAATCCATTATGCTCTGCATGCATGGGTTCGAATCCCATCCTCATCGTGTAATAATTTAAATTCTGTGCTTTATTTTGGCACTGGTAGATTTTGACTTTCACAAACACTGGTAAAATTGCTGACTGCCACAGCGAGAGCACAGGACTTGGTATCTGAGTGGTGAAGGCGATGAACTGCATGTGTGGATTATAACACCAACCTCTTCACAAAACATTTGTTATTTCCTCTCTTACATGGCCCCACATGAAAATAGAATCCCTGCTCAAGCCTCGAGCGACTAATAAGATTCAGGTATTGAAGAATAGCTTCACCAAGGGCAACCTCAATGGTGGGATTTGAACCGACACCTCAACACACTTAATCAAGCACTTGAGACCACTCGGCCTGACAAAACATTTGTTAAATGTCTCGATGGGATCGACACATGGCCCTGCCATTGCTCTACCTCACTTTCATTGATTTCAATCTGGGGTTTACATACAGCAACAACAGATTTTTAAGATCATTTGCCAATTAAAAAAAATCAGGGTGAGGTGGCCGAGTGGTTAAGGCGATGGACTGCTAATCCATTATGCTCTGCATGCATGGGTTCGAATCCCATCCTCATCGTGTAACAATTAAAATTCTGTGCTTTATTTTGGCACTGGAAGATTTTGACTTTCACAAACACTGGTAAAATTGCTGACTGCCACAGCGAGAGCACAGGACTTGGTATCTGAGTGGTGAAGGCGATGAACTGCATGTGTGGATTATAACACCAACCTCTTCACAAAACATTTGTTATTTCCTCTCTTACATGGCCCCACATGAAAATAGAATCCCTGCTCAAGCCTCGAGCGACTAATAAGATTCAGGTATTGAAGAATAGCTTCACCAAGGGCAACCTCAATGGTGGGATTTGAACCGACACCTCAACACACTTAATCAAGCACTTGAGACCACTCGGCCTGACAAAACATTTGTTAAATGTCTCGATGGGATCGACACATGGCCCTGCCATTGCTCTACCTCACTTTCATTGATTTCAATCTGGGGTTTACATACAGCAACAACAGATTTTTAAGATCATTTGCCAATTAAAAAATAATCAGGGTGAGGTGGCCGAGTGGTTAAGGCGATGGACTGCTAATCCATTATGCTCTGCATGCATGGGTTCGAATCCCATCCTCATCGTGTAACAATTTAAATTCTGTGCTTTATTTTGGCACTGGTAGATTTTGACTTTCACAAACACTGGTAAAATTGCTGACTGCCACAGCGAGAGCACAGGACTTGGTATCTGAGTGGTGAAGGCGATGAACTGCATGTGTGGATTATAACACCAACCTCTTCACAAAACATTTGTTATTTCCTCTCTTACATGGCCCCACATGAAAATAGAATCCCTGCTCAAGCCTCGAGCGACTAATAAGATTCAGGTATTGAAGAATAGCTTCACCAAGGGCAACCTCAATGGTGGGATTTGAACCGACACCTCAACACACTTAATCAAGCACTTGAGACCACTCGGCCTGACAAAACATTTGTTAAATGTCTCGATGGGATCGACACATGGCCCTGCCATTGCTCTACCTCACTTTCATTGATTTCAATCTGGGGTTTACATACAGCAACAACAGTTTTTTAAGATCATTTGCCACTTCAAAAATAACAGGATGAGGTGGCCGAGTGGTTAAGGCGATGGACTGCTAATCCATTATGCTCTGCATGCATGGGTTCGAATCCCATCCTCATCGTGTAAAAATTAAAATTCTGTGCTTTATTTTGGCACTGGAAGATTTTGACTTTCACAAACACTGGTAAAATTGCTGACTGCCACAGCGAGAGCACAGGACTTGGTATCTGAGTGGTGAAGGCGATGAACTGCATGTGTGGATTATAACACCAACCTCTTCACAAAACATTTGTTATTTCCTCTCTTACATGGCCCCACATGAAAATAGAATCCCTGCTCAAGCCTCGAGCGACTAATAAGATTCAGGTATTGAAGAATAGCTTCACCAAGGGCAACCTCAATGGTGGGATTTGAACCGACACCTCAACACACTTAATCAAGCACTTGAGACCACTCGGCCTGACAAAACATTTGTTAAATGTCTCGATGGGATCGACACATGGCCCTGCCATTGCTCTACCTCACTTTCATTGATTTCAATCTGGGGTTTACATACAGCAACAACAGTTTTTTAAGATCATTTGCCAATTAAAAAAAATCAGGGTGAGGTGGCCGAGTGGTTAAGGCGATGGACTGCTAATCCATTATGCTCTGCATGCATGGGTTCGAATCCCATCCTCATCGTGTAACAATTAAAATTCTGTGCTTTATTTTGGCACTGGAAGATTTTGACTTTCACAAACACTGGTAAAATTGCTGACTGCCACAGCGAGAGCACAGGACTTGGTATCTGAGTGGTGAAGGCGATGAACTGCATGTGTGGATTATAACACCAACCTCTTCACAAAACATTTGTTATTTCCTCTCTTACATGGCCCCACATGAAAATAGAATCCCTGCTCAAGCCTCGAGCGACTAATAAGATTCAGGTATTGAAGAATAGCTTCACCAAGGGCAACCTCAATGGTGGGATTTGAACCGACACCTCAACACACTTAATCAAGCACTTGAGACCACTCGGCCTGACAAAACATTTGTTAAATGTCTCGATGGGATCGACACATGGCCCTGCCATTGCTCTACCTCACTTTCATTGATTTCAATCTGGGGTTTACATACAGCAACAACAGATTTTTAAGATCATTTGCCAATTAAAAAAAAATCAGGGTGAGGTGGCCGAGTGGTTAAGGCGATGGACTGCTAATCCATTATGCTCTGCATGCATGGGTTCGAATCCCATCCTCATCGTGTAACAATTTAAATTCTGTGCTTTATTTTGGCACTGGTAGATTTTGACTTTCACAAACACTGGTAAAATTGCTGACTGCCACAGCGAGAGCACAGGACTTGGTATCTGAGTGGTGAAGGCGATGAACTGCATGTGTGGATTATAACACCAACCTCTTCACAAAACATTTGTTATTTCCTCTCTTACATGGCCCCACATGAAAATAGAATCCCTGCTCAAGCCTCGAGCGACTAATAAGATTCAGGTATTGAAGAATAGCTTCACCAAGGGCAACCTCAATGGTGGGATTTGAACCGACACCTCAACACACTTAATCAAGCACTTGAGACCACTCGGCCTGACAAAACATTTGTTAAATGTCTCGATGGGATCGACACATGGCCCTGCCATTGCTCTACCTCACTTTCATTGATTTCAATCTGGGGTTTACATACAGCAACAACAGATTTTTAAGATCATTTGCCAATTAAAAAAAAATCAGGGTGAGGTGGCCGAGTGGTTAAGGCGATGGACTGCTAATCCATTATGCTCTGCATGCATGGGTTCGAATCCCATCCTCATCGTGTAACAATTTAAATTCTGTGCTTTATTTTGGCACTGGTAGATTTTGACTTTCACAAACACTGGTAAAATTGCTGACTGCCACAGCGAGAGCACAGGACTTGGTATCTGAGTGGTGAAGGCGATGAACTGCATGTGTGGATTATAACACCAACCTCTTCACAAAACATTTGTTATTTCCTCTCTTACATGGCCCCACATGAAAATAGAATCCCTGCTCAAGCCTCGAGCGACTAATAAGATTCAGGTATTGAAGAATAGCTTCACCAAGGGCAACCTCAATGGTGGGATTTGAACCGACACCTCAACACACTTAATCAAGCACTTGAGACCACTCGGCCTGACAAAACATTTGTTAAATGTCTCGATGGGATCGACACATGGCCCTGCCATTGCTCTACCTCACTTTCATTGATTTCAATCTGGGGTTTACATACAGCAACAACAGTTTTTTAAGATCATTTGCCACTTCAAAAATAACAGGATGAGGTGGCCGAGTGGTTAAGGCGATGGACTGCTAATCCATTATGCTCTGCATGCATGGGTTCGAATCCCATCCTCATCGTGTAATAATTTAAATTCTGTGCTTTATTTTGGCACTGGAAGATTTTGACTTTCACAAACACTGGTAAAATTGCTGACTGCCACAGCGAGAGCACAGGACTTGGTATCTGAGTGGTGAAGGCGATGAACTGCATGTGTGGATTATAACACCAACCTCTTCACAAAACATTTGTTATTTCCTCTCTTACATGGCCCCACATGAAAATAGAATCCCTGCTCAAGCCTCGAGCGACTAATAAGATTCAGGTATTGAAGAATAGCTTCACCAAGGGCAACCTCAATGGTGGGATTTGAACCGACACCTCAACACACTTAATCAAGCACTTGAGACCACTCGGCCTGACAAAACATTTGTTAAATGTCTCGATGGGATCGACACATGGCCCTGCCATTGCTCTACCTCACTTTCATTGATTTCAATCTGGGGTTTACATACAGCAACAACAGTTTTTTAAGATCATTTGCCACTTCAAAAATAACAGGATGAGGTGGCCGAGTGGTTAAGGCGATGGACTGCTAATCCATTATGCTCTGCATGCATGCGTTCGAATCCCATCCTCATCGTGTAATAATTTAAATTCTGTGCTTTATTTTGGCACTGGTAGATTTTGACTTTCACAAACACTGGTAAAATTGCTGACTGCCACAGCGAGAGCACAGGACTTGGTATCTGAGTGGTGAAGGCGATGAACTGCATGTGTGGATTATAACACCAACCTCTTCACAAAACATTTGTTATTTCCTCTCTTACATGGCCCCACATGAAAATAGAATCCCTGCTCAAGCCTCGAGCGACTAATAAGATTCAGGTATTGAAGAATAGCTTCACCAAGGGCAACCTCAATGGTGGGATTTGAACCGACACCTCAACACACTTAATCAAGCACTTGAGACCACTCGGCCTGACAAAACATTTGTTAAATGTCTCGATGGGATCGACACATGGCCCTGCCATTGCTCTACCTCACTTTCATTGATTTCAATCTGGGGTTTACATACAGCAACAACAGATTTTTAAGATCATTTGCCAATTAAAAAAAATCAGGGTGAGGTGGCCGAGTGGTTAAGGCGATGGACTGCTAATCCATTATGCTCTGCATGCATGGGTTCGAATCCCATCCTCATCGTGTAACAATTTAAATTCTGTGCTTTATTTTGGCACTGGTAGATTTTGACTTTCACAAACACTGGTAAAATTGCTGACTGCCACAGCGAGAGCACAGGACTTGGTATCTGAGTGGTGAAGGCGATGAACTGCATGTGTGGATTATAACACCAACCTCTTCACAAAACATTTGTTATTTCCTCTCTTACATGGCCCCACATGAAAATAGAATCCCTGCTCAAGCCTCGAGCGACTAATAAGATTCAGGTATTGAAGAATAGCTTCACCAAGGGCAACCTCAATGGTGGGATTTGAACCGACACCTCAACACACTTAATCAAGCACTTGAGACCACTCGGCCTGACAAAACATTTGTTAAATGTCTCGATGGGATCGACACATGGCCCTGCCATTGCTCTACCTCACTTTCATTGATTTCAATCTGGGGTTTACATACAGCAACAACAGTTTTTTAAGATCATTTGCCACTTCAAAAATAACAGGATGAGGTGGCCGAGTGGTTAAGGCGATGGACTGCTAATCCATTATGCTCTGCATGCATGGCTTTCGAATCCCATCCTCATCGTGTAATAATTTAAATTCTGTGCTTTATTTTGGCACTGGTAGATTTTGACTTTCACAAACACTGGTAAAATTGCTGACTGCCACAGCGAGAGCACAGGACTTGGTATCTGAGTGGTGAAGGCGATGAACTGCATGTGTGGATTATAACACCAACCTCTTCACAAAACATTTGTTATTTCCTCTCTTACATGGCCCCACATGAAAATAGAATCCCTGCTCAAGCCTCGAGCGACTAATAAGATTCAGGTATTGAAGAATAGCTTCACCAAGGGCAACCTCAATGGTGGGATTTGAACCGACACCTCAACACACTTAATCAAGCACTTGAGACCACTCGGCCTGACAAAACATTTGTTAAATGTCTCGATGGGATCGACACATGGCCCTGCCATTGCTCTACCTCACTTTCATTGATTTCAATCTGGGGTTTACATACAGCAACAACAGATTTTTAAGATCATTTGCCAATTAAAAAAAATCAGGGTGAGGTGGCCGAGTGGTTAAGGCGATGGACTGCTAATCCATTATGCTCTGCATGCATGGGTTCGAATCCCATCCTCATCGTGTAACAATTTAAATTCTGTGCTTTATTTTGGCACTGGTAGATTTTGACTTTCACAAACACTGGTAAAATTGCTGACTGCCACAGCGAGAGCACAGGACTTGGTATCTGAGTGGTGAAGGCGATGAACTGCATGTGTGGATTATAACACCAACCTCTTCACAAAACATTTGTTATTTCCTCTCTTACATGGCCCCACATGAAAATAGAATCCCTGCTCAAGCCTCGAGCGACTAATAAGATTCAGGTATTGAAGAATAGCTTCACCAAGGGCAACCTCAATGGTGGGATTTGAACCGACACCTCAACACACTTAATCAAGCACTTGAGACCACTCGGCCTGACAAAACATTTGTTAAATGTCTCGATGGGATCGACACATTGCCCTGCCATTGCTCTACCTCACTTTCATTGATTTCAATCTGGGGTTTACATACAGCAACAACAGTTTTTTAAGATCATTTGCCACTTCAAAAATAACAGGATGAGGTGGCCGAGTGGTTAAGGCGATGGACTGCTAATCCATTATGCTCTGCATGCATGGGTTCGAATCCCATCCTCATCATGTAATAATTTAAATTCTGTGCTTTATTTTGGCACTGGAAGATTTTGACTTTCACAAACACTGGTAAAATTGCTGACTGCCACAGCGAGAGCACAGGACTTGGTATCTGAGTGGTGAAGGCGATGAACTGCATGTGTGGATTATAACACCAACCAAGTCTCGATGTGATCGACACACGGCCCTGCCATTGCTCTACCTCACTTTCATTGATTTCAATCTGGGGTTTACATACAGCAACAACAGATTTTTAAGATCATTTGCCAATTCAAAAAAAATCAGGGTGAGGTGGCCGAGTGGTTAAGGCGATGGACTGCTAATCCATTATGCTCTGCATGCATGGGTTCGAATCCCATCCTCATCGTGTAACAATTTAAATTCTGTGCTTTATTTTGGCACTGGAAGATTTTGACTTTCACAAACACTGGTAAAATTGCTGACTGCCACAGCGAGAGCACAGGACTTGGTATCTGAGTGGTGAAGGCGATGAACTGCATGTGTGGATTATAACACCAACCTCTTCACAAAACATTTGTTATTTCCTCTCTTACATGGCCCCACATGAAAATAGAATCCCTGCTCAAGCCTCGAGCGACTAATAAGATTCAGGTATTGAAGAATAGCTTCACCAAGGGCAACCTCAATGGTGGGATTTGAACCGACACCTCAACACACTTAATCAAGCACTTGAGACCACTCGGCCTGACAAAACATTTGTTAAATGTCTCGATGGGATCGACACATGGCCCTGCCATTGCTCTACCTCACTTTCATTGATTTCAATCTGGGGTTTACATACAGCAACAACAGATTTTTAAGATCATTTGCCAATAAAAAAAAATCAGGTTGAGGTGGCCGAGTGGTTAAGGCGATGGACTGCTAATCCATTATGCTCTGCATGCATGGGTTCGAATCCCATCCTCATCGTGTAACAATTTAAATTCTGTGCTTTATTTTGGCACTGGTAGATTTTGACTTTCACAAACACTGGTAAAATTGCTGACTGCCACAGCGAGAGCACAGGACTTGGTATCTGAGTGGTGAAGGCGATGAACTGCATGTGTGGATTATAACACCAACCTCTTCACAAAACATTTGTTATTTCCTCTCTTACATGGCCCCACATGAAAATAGAATCCCTGCTCAAGCCTCGAGCGACTAATAAGATTCAGGTATTGAAGAATAGCTTCACCAAGGGCAACCTCAATGGTGGGATTTGAACCGACACCTCAACACACTTAATCAAGCACTTGAGACCACTCGGCCTGACAAAACATTTGTTAAATGTCTCGATGGGATCGACACATGGCCCTGCCATTGCTCTACCTCACTTTCATTGATTTCAATCTGGGGTTTACATACAGCAACAACAGATTTTTAAGATCATTTGCCACTCAAAAAATAATCAGGATTGAGGTGGCCGAGTGGTTAAGGCGATGGACTGCTAATCCATTATGCTCTGCATGCATGGGTTCGAATCCCATCCTCATCGTGTAACAATTTAAATTCTGTGCTTTATTTTGGCACTGGTAGATTTTGACTTTCACAAACACTGGTAAAATTGCTGACTGCCACAGCGAGAGCACAGGACTTGGTATCTGAGTGGTGAAGGCGATGAACTGCATGTGTGGATTATAACACCAACCTCTTCACAAAACATTTGTTATTTCCTCTCTTACATGGCCCCACATGAAAATAGAATCCCTGCTCAAGCCTCGAGCGACTAATAAGATTCAGGTATTGAAGAATAGCTTCACCAAGGGCAACCTCAATGGTGGGATTTGAACCGACACCTCAACACACTTAATCAAGCACTTGAGACCACTCGGCCTGACAAAACATTTGTTAAATGTCTCGATGGGATCGACACATGGCCCTGCCATTGCTCTACCTCACTTTCATTGATTTCAATCTGGGGTTTACATACAGCAACAACAGATTTTTAAGATCATTTGCCAATAAAAAAAAATCGGGGTGAGGTGGCCGAGTGGTTAAGGCGATGGACTGCTAATCCATTATGCTCTGCATGCATGGGTTCGAATCCCATCCTCATCGTGTAACAATTAAATTCTGTGCTTTATTTTGGCACTGGTAGATTTTGACTTTCACAAACACTGGTAAAATTGCTGACTGCCACAGCGAGAGCACAGGACTTGGTATCTGAGTGGTGAAGGCGATGAACTGCATGTGTGGATTATAACACCAACCTCTTCACAAAACATTTGTTATTTCCTCTCTTACATGGCCCCACATGAAAATAGAATCCCTGCTCAAGCCTCGAGCAACTAATAAGATTCAGGTATTGAAGAATAGCTTCACCAAGGGCAACCTCAATGGTGGGATTTGAACCGACACCTCAACACACTTAATCAAGCACTTGAGACCACTCGGCCTGACAAAACATTTGTTAAATGTCTCGATGGGATCGACACATGGCCCTGCCATTGCTCTACCTCACTTTCATTGATTTCAATCTGGGGTTTACATACAGCAACAACAGTTTTTTAAGATCATTTGCCACTTCAAAAATAACAGGATGAGGTGGCCGAGTGGTTAAGGCGATGGACTGCTAATCCATTATGCTCTGCATGCATGCGTTTGAATCCCATCCTCATCGTGTAATAATTTAAATTCTGTGCTTTATTTTGGCACTGGTAGATTTTGACTTTCACAAACACTGGTAAAATTGCTGACTGCCACAGCGAGAGCACAGGACTTGGTATCTGAGTGGTGAAGGCGATGAACTGCATGTGTGGATTATAACACCAACCTCTTCACAAAACATTTGTTATTTCCTCTCTTACATGGCCCCACATGAAAATAGAATCCCTGCTCAAGCCTCGAGCGACTAATAAGATTCAGGTATTGAAGAATAGCTTCACCAAGGGCAACCTCAATGGTGGGATTTGAACCGACACCTCAACACACTTAATCAAGCACTTGAGACCACTCGGCCTGACAAAACATTTGTTAAATGTCTCGATGGGATCGACACATGGCCCTGCCATTGCTCTACCTCACTTTCATTGATTTCAATCTGGGGTTTACATACAGCAACAACAGTTTTTTAAGATCATTTGCCACTTCAAAAATAACAGGATGAGGTGGCCGAGTGGTTAAGGCGATGGACTGCTAATCCATTATGCTCTGCATGCATGGGTTCGAATCCCATCCTCATCGTGTAATAATTTAAATTCTGTGCTTTATTTTGGCACTGGTAGATTTTGACTTTCACAAACACTGGTAAAATTGCTGACTGCCACAGCGAGAGCACAGGACTTGGTATCTGAGTGGTGAAGGCGATGAACTGCATGTGTGGATTATAACACCAACCTCTTCACAAAACATTTGTTATTTCCTCTCTTACATGGCCCCACATGAAAATAGAATCCCTGCTCAAGCCTCGAGCGACTAATAAGATTCAGGTATTGAAGAATAGCTTCACCAAGGGCAACCTCAATGGTGGGATTTGAACCGACACCTCAACACACTTAATCAAGCACTTGAGACCACTCGGCCTGACAAAACATTGTTAAATGTCTCGATGGGATCGACACATGGCCCTGCCATTGCTCTACCTCACTTTCATTGATTTCAATCTGGGGTTTACATACAGCAACAACAGTTTTTTAAGATCATTTGCCACTTCAAAAATACAGGATGAGGTGGCCGAGTGGTTAAGGCGATGGACTGCTAATCCATTATGCTCTGCATGCATGGGTTCGAATCCCATCCTCATCGTGTAACAATTAAATTCTGTGCTTTATTTTGGCACTGGTAGATTTTGACTTTCACAAACACTGGTAAAATTGCTGACTGCCACAGCGAGAGCACAGGACTTGGTATCTGAGTGGTGAAGGCGATGAACTGCATGTGTGGATTATAACACCAACCTCTTCACAAAACATTTGTTATTTCCTCTCTTACATGGCCCCCACATGAAAATAGAATCCCTGCTCAAGCCTCGAGCGACTAATAAGATTCAGGTATTGAAGAATAGCTTCACCAAGGGCAACCTCAATGGTGGGATTTGAACCGACACCTCAACACACTTAATCAAGCACTTGAGACCACTCGGCCTGACAAACATTTGTTAAATGTCTCGATGGGATCGACACATGGCCCTGCCATTGCTCTACCTCACTTTCATTGATTTCAATCTGGGGTTTACATACAGCAACAACAGATTTTTTAAGATCATTTGCCACTTTCAAATAATAACAGGATGAGGTGGCCGAGTGGTTAAGGCGATGGACTGCTAATCCATTATGCTCTGCATGCATGGGTTCGAATCCCATCCTCATCGTGTAATAATTTAAATTCTGTGCTTTATTTTGGCACTGGAATTTTTGACTTTCACAAACACTGGTAAAATTGCTGACTGCCACAGCGAGAGCACAGGACTTGGTATCTGAGTGGTGAAGGGCGATGAACTGCATGTGTGGATTATAACACCACCTCTTCACAAAACATTGTTATTTCCTCTCTTACATGGCCCCACATGAAAATAGAATCCCTGCTCAAGCCTCGAGCGACTAATAAGATCAGGTATTGAAGAATAGCTTCACCAAGGGCAACCTCAATGGTGGGATTTGAACCGACACCTCACACACTTAATCAAGCACTTGAGACCACTCGGCCTGACAAAACATTTGTTAAATGTCTCGATGGGATCGACACATGGCCCTGCCATTGCTCTACCTCACTTTCATTGATTTCAATCTGGGGTTTACATACAG
>NW_022264380.1:0-30063 GCF_002021735.2 Oncorhynchus kisutch
CAGTGGACTCAGAGGCCCAGAAGGAGCCCCGAGGATGCGGTTCAGCAGGAGAGGGCAAGTGGGCCAACAAGACTGAATTCCTGCTCTCCATGGCTGGTGAGATCATTGGCCTGGGCAACGTATGGCGCTTCCCTTATCTGTGCTACAAGAACGGAGGAGGTAAGTAAACCAGCACCTCCCCATCTATTGACTGTCAGAATAAACAGTAGGATTACAATGTCATGGTCTGAAAGCACTGAAACAATGAAGAGTTTGTTCATATTTACAGGATGTTGACCCATGTGCAGCCCTTTTTGGAATAGCCTGAACAGAGCAGGGAGAGAAAGAAAGAAAGACAGCTGGTGTGTTGGTGTGAGAGAGTAATTGAACATCAGAGAATGAGAGAGAGTGTGTGAGAGAGTAATTGAACATCAGAGAATGAGAGAGAGTGTGTGAGAGAGTAATTGAACATCAGAGAATGAGAGAGAGTGTGTGAGAGAGTAATTGAACATCAGAGAATGAGAGAGAGTGTGTGTGAGAGTAATTGAACATCAGAGAATGAGAGAGTGTGTGAGAGAGTAAGTGAACATCAGAGAATGTGAGAGTGTGTGAGAGAGTAAGTGAACATCAGAGAATGAGAGAGTGTGTGAGAGAGAGAGACAGAAGAGAGAAAGAAAGTGAGAGATAGAGGGATTAGATTAACCTGGAGAAGAGTCCCCTGAGCAAGCTGGTCCTGGGGCTCTGTTCACAAACACAAACAGCCCCACAGAGCCCCAGGACAGCAACACAATTAGACCCAAACAAATCATGAAAAAACAAAAGATAATTACCTGACACATTGGAAAGAATTAACAAAAAAAGGGAGCAAACTAGAATGCTATTTGGCCCTAAACAGAGAGTACACAGTGGCAGAATACCTGACCACTGTGACTGACCTAAAATTAAGGAAAGCTTTGACTATGTACAGACTCAGTGAGCATAGCCTTGCTATTGAGAAAGGTCGCCGTAGGCAGACATGGCTCTCAAGAGAAGACAGGCAATGTGCTCACTGCCCACAAAATGAGGTGGAAACTGAGCTGCACTTCCTAACCTCCTGCCAAATATGTGACCATATTAGAGACAAATATTTCACAGACTCACAAAGAATACGAAAAACAAATAACATTTTGATTAACTCCCATATCTATTGGGTGAAATACCACAGTGTGCAATCACAGCAGCAAGATTTGTGACCTGTTGCCACAAGAAAAGAGCAGCCAGTGAATAACAAATGCCATTGTAAATACAACCCATATTTATGATGCTTATTTTTTCCTCCCTTTTTGACTTGAACTTATTTGCACATCATTACAACACTGTAACTGTATATACATAATAGGACATTTAAAATGTCTGTATTCTTTTGGAACTTGTGGAGTGTAATATTTACTGTTCACGTTTTTTAAAATTGTATTGAGAGAAAGAGAGAGAGAGATAAGAAAGATGTTTCCCGAGGGAGTTGACTCTTGTGTCCGCTAACCTGTGGGCGGAGCTTCACCTCTAATATTCTGTGAGCAACAAAAGATGTATGCATCCTAAAAAAAACAAGGATACAGGCCTGCGATTGCTTTTGTGCTGCCTCAAAGGCTCTCTGTATCCACTGGAAAGTTCATTCATTTCCTTATGAAGGATATCTATCAGCTGTCAACTCTTTCATGGACTCGTAGCTAAAAACATGTTCTAACTACTGTACAGCAATACCGCATCATCACACAACTGAAATGTCAATAAGCATTTCCTTGGTCTATTCACACAAAATGTTTTGTCATTCATCTCAATGGCTTTATCTTTGTATCCTTCCTGCTGTTCTATTTGACCATTTACCATAGTAACACACCTTTCATACAGTAAACACTCTTCTTCACTGGTGTTTTTAACCCTCCACAGGTGTCTTCTTTATCCCGTACTTTGTCTTCCTCTTCTTCTGTGGCATCCCTGTGTTCTTCCTGGAGACGGCATTGGGCCAGTACACCAGCGAGGGCGGGGTCACAGCCTGGAGGAAGATATGTCCCATGTTCGAAGGTGATCACTCTGTCTGTTCCTTACATTATTACATAATGGGCCAGTTCCCCAGACACAGATTTAGCCTATGGGGAATCTTCCAGGCAGGTCACCCATGATTACAAGTCCGTATTCGACATCCATCCATGTCTGAGGGACGTTGGGAGATGATGTAGAAACCAGCCACTAGGGGCAACAGTGAGAGCTGTTACCTTTAAGTAGGTTTCGGTTTTGCTGGTTTTGCTAGTTTTGCTAGGGCGTTGTGGATGGGCGTAGGCATCTTCCTTTGGTTCCAAAAGTAACATGTTCGAATCCAGAAAGAAAGTGGTTTTTGATATTTTTGTTTTAAGTGTAACCCTAACCCTAACCCTAACCCTAACCCTAACCCTAACCCTAACCCTAACCCTAACCCTAACCTTAAGTATTCTGGAGTTAATGCCTAACCTTAAAAATACAGAGTTAATGCCTAAACTTAACCTTAAACACTTAAAAATGTGACATTTGGAACAGCTTCGAAATTTGATGTTTGACGTGAGACTGTGAGAGCTTGAAGCAGTCTTCTTTATTAATAGATGTCAAGTCCCCTGTTTTGGGGACCTGCGTGGTTCTGGTATCGTTTCCGACAGACATTTTCACTGATAAATTGATCTGTGGACACCATAGGTTGAAATGGCTTGCATTGAGCAGTAGCCCTGAATCTCACGGACACAGAGTATATGTGGGGTGTCCCTCCTACCATTTTATTCGCTCTTCTGACTGTCCATCAACTCCAGGCTGAACCCTACATCACAGCCACTTACAACACATATGCCTGGAGTCCTTACATCGTAGCGCATCAGGAGAGAGGGGTTCCGTCGCTGTACCACATTCAGAGATCGATTTATTGACAGTAAATTAAAATAATTCATACATTTTAAACAAAAAAACGTTCTGCTTGTAACAGACGTACAAGATTGATATGAGATGAAAGGCAAGTTCCAAACAAGCTCACTGAGACGTTCACAGCGATGGGGGTAGACGTTTTGATCAAGAGAGACCTTTAGAAAATATTCACATTTTCTCTAACACTCAACATACAAATATGTATTTTACAGTTATAAGGAAGGTGAAATCTTATAGTTAGTTGTTGTATAATTTGATTATATTATATTTCGAAAGCGTGTATCATTTCAAGCCGTATTCATACAGTTCTATTGAATAGGAAATACACAATATAAAATATTTCGTATTTTCATATTTTCATGATATTTCTACTGTGTACTTCAGCTTGTATCTTCAAAAGTGACGACACCTCATCAATGTATAACTATTCTTGCCAGAAAGGTGAGATTGTAACCTTCTTGGAGTAGGCAGCATTACTAGTTATAGTTCATGATAGTAATTACTTTTGGGGATTACGTAGATTACATTTTGGATTACATAACCGTTAAAATGGCTTTTTAGTGCAGGACTATCCATTATTTGTGTCAGGGAATCGGGCCTTATGCTAGTTAAAACAGGGATTCAAATGTGTTGTTTCAGGCTAAACTCATGAGAGGCTGCTGTATACAAAGACATTGATTGAAAACAAATACATTTCACATTTTCTATATCGAACTGTAATTTGCTAGGTATTAAGCAGGCTTTTGTTCCAGCCCAGTACTAAACACTCCCGATTCAACTTAACAAAGTCTCAATGACACGTTTGTTTATTTAGGTATTGTAGTGCTGGGCTGAACCAAAAGCCTGCACGCCCTGTAGTTCTCCAGATCCATGGTTTGACCACTGTGCTAAGTTACTAAGTTATTTAAAGAACGGTCACCCTATCAAATGTTAACCTGCCTTTGCTTTTCCGTCTATAGGAGTGGGAATTGCATCCCAAGTGATTGTGGCGTACTTGAACATCTATTACATAGTGGTGCTAGCCTGGGGTCTGTTCTACCTATTCAACTCCTTCAGGAATCCACTGCCCTGGTCCACCTGTGACAATGAGTGGAATACTGGTACAAGAACTGAACACAGACACAGACACACACGTAGACATAGACACACGTGCACGTATGCATGTGCACATACTTACTTACTCAAACTGTCTCTCTCTCTCTCTCTCTTTCTCTCTCTCTCTCTCTTTCTCACTCTCTCTCTCTTTCTCTCTCTCTCTCTCTCTCTCTCTCTCTCTCTCTCTCTCTCTCTCTCTCTCTCTCTTTCTCTCTCTCTCTCTCTCTCTCTCTCTCTCTCTCTCTCTCTCTCTCTTTCTCTTTCTCTCTCTCTAACATTCTCACAGAGAACTGTCATAATTTGAGTTCCATGTTGTTGAACCCACACTTCTCCCAGTTGGACTCAGACTGGTCCTTCCTTCACAACCAGACTGAATATAATGACTACAATATGTTGAGGTAGGCCTCCTTTTTGTACTTTGAAGATATCAGATACATTGGGTGTTGATGAGGTGCAGTCATGCAGACATTGAGATTACTGTATTGTGGTTCCTTTTGCTATTTCTCACTGCTTTTTCATTGGTTTACCCCCCTCTTTCTCTTTCAGTAATGAAACCATGAAGATCACGTCTCCCGAGGAGGAGTTTTGGGCGTAAGTTTGAAACCAATCATAACTTCTGAAATACACACGCACACACACGCACACACACATACTGATAGTGATGATGATGAGTCATGCTGACAGACAATATAGGGCCCACCCAACGGCCCAGCAGCCCAGTAGAACACCGGGTAAGGGAAATTAGCCAATTACAGCCCGGAGGGAACCATAAAACAACCAATTAGAGTGCTCGATAAGGATTATTTTGTGTTCAAATTCAGTGTTGTTGTTTTGTCAGACTAGTCTGGTGATTTCGTAATAGGCCATGGTTCTTCCCACATGATACATTCCTGATGGGGTTTCCGGGTGGTGCAGGATTGGGAAATGGGCTGAGAACAGCACTCTAAAGCGTTTTCTTCTAAATGAGAACAATATGTGTCCTTTCTTTGGGGTTCAAAGCCTAAACTAAAACCCTCTAAACTAAACTGGGGAAAATGGAACATCTGTATCTATCATGCCGATGCTATTTTGTCTCTGTATTCGTGCAGAGGCTCCATATGGAGACTATAAAGTTGGGAAAAGAACACATGTCTTTCTGTCGGGTCGGCTGTCGCTGTGAATTTGTTTAGGTTAGATTTGTGTGGGGAGAGGATCTCTGAAATAAAACACCATGTCTAAGATGGTATGTAGTACATAGAGGGTCATGGTATTGGGATTTGACGTAATTTGATGAGTGGGTTAATTCTGCATGGTTACTAGGTTAAAACAGAAACAACTAAAAGGGTTAAGTTTAGGGTTACGGTTTGGGGAAAGCATAAAACTAAATAATAATGAAATAAAAAGCGCTGTTTCCATTTATCATCATCATTACTCTCCCTTGTTGCTAAACATTTGTGAACTGCCGTGGCGCCATGGTCTAAACGTCTTACTGACCAGCCTGGCATGTGTGTGTGTGCATTCATGTATGTGTGTGTGTGTGTGTGTGTGTGTGTGTGTGTGTGTGTGTGTGCATTCGTGTGTGTGTGTGCATGCGTCCTTACATATGTGTGTGTGTGTGTGTGTGTGTGTTGTTCCCCAGTCGTCGGGTGTTGAGGACGTCAGATCATGTGTCTCTGGGTGCTGTACATTGGGACCTGGCTCTCTGTCTGCTGCTGGCCTGGATCATCTGTTACTTCTGCATCTGGAAGGGAGTCAAATCTACAGGCAAGGTGAGCTGGCAGCCTCCCATACAGCCTCCCATGTGTGTGTGTGTGTGTGTGTGTGTGTGTGTGTGTGTGTGTGTGTGTGTGTGTGTGTGTGTGTGTGTGTGTGTGTGTGTGTCTGTCTGTGTGTTCAAGTGTATCTTCAATTGTGACCACAGGTGGTGTACTTCACAGCAACGTTCCCCTACCTGATGCTCTTCATCCTGTTTATCCGAGGTGTGACTCTACCAGGGGCTGGAGAGGGCATAAAGTACTATCTCTGGCCTCAAATGACCAAGATCTTGGAACCTGGGGTAAGACTGATGGGACAGGGATGATAGTAGGGAGGAAAGATGTAGTAGGGAGGAAAGATGGTAGTAGGGAATAAAGATGGTAGTAGGGAATAAAGATGGTATTAGAGAGGAAAGATGGTAGTAGGGAGGAAAGATGGTAGTAGGGAATAAAGATGGTAGTAGGGAGAAAAGATGGTATTAGAGAGGAAAGATGGTAGTAGGGAGGAAAGATGGTAGTAGGGAGTGAAGATGCTAGTAGGGGGAGAAGATGGTAGTAGAGAGGAAAGATGGTAGTAGGGAGTAAAGATGGTGGTAGGGAGGGAAGATGGTAGTAGTGAGGAAAGATGGTAGTAGGGAGGAAAGATGGTAGTAGCGAGCTAAGATGGTAGTAGAGAGGAAAGATGGTAGTAGGGAATAAAGATGGTAGTAGGGAGGAAAGATGGTAGTAGGGAATAAAGATGGTAGTAGGGAGGAAAGATGGTAGTAGGGAGTAAAGATGGTGGTAGGGAGGGAAGATGGTAGTAGAGAGGAAAGATGGTAGTAGGGAGGAAAGATGGTAGTAGGGAATAAAGATGGTAGTAGGGAGGAAAGATGGTAGTAGGGAATAAAGATGGTAGTAGGGAGGAAAGATGGTAGTAGCGAGGAAAGATGGTAGTAGAGAGGAAAGATGGTAGTAGGGAATAAAGATGGTAGTAGGGAGGAAAGATGGTAGTAGGGAGGAAAGATGGTAGTAGGGAGTGAAGATGGTAGTAGGGAATAAAGATGGTAGTAGAGAGGAAAGATGGTAGTAGGGAATAAAGATGGTAGTAGGGAGGAAAGATGGTAGTAGGGAATAAAGATGGTAGTAGGGAGGAAAGATGGTAGTAGGGAGGAAAGATGGTAGTAGGGAATAAAGATGGTAGTAGGGAGGAAAGATGGTAGTAGGGAGGAAAGATGGTAGTAGAGAGGAAAGATGGTAGTAGGGAATAAAGATGGTAGTAGGGAGGAAAGATGGTAGTAGGGAGGAAAGATGGTAGTAGGGAGGAAAGATGGTAGTAGAGAGGAAAGATGGTAGTAGGGAATAAAGATGGTAGTAGGGAGGAAAGATGGTAGTAGGGAGGAAAGATGGTAGTAGGGAGGAAAGATGGTAGTAGGGAGGAAAGATGGTAGTAGGGAGGAAAGATGGTAGTAGGGAGTGAAGATGGTAGTAGGGAGTGAAGATGGTAGTAGGGAGGAAAGATGGTAGTAGGGAGGAAAGATAGTAGTAGGGAGGAAAGATGGTAGTAGGGAGTGAAGATGGTAGTAGGGAGTGAAGATGGTAGTAGGGAGGGAAGATGGTAGTAGTGAGGAAAGATGGTAGTAGGGAGGAAAGATGGTAGTAGGGAGGAAAGATGGTAGTAGGGAGGAAAGATGGTAGTAGGGAGTGAAGATGGTAGTAGGGAGTGAAGATACTAGTACAGAGGAAAGATGTTCTCTAGCATTTTCTCTCTCTCTTTCTCTGCTCACAATGCCAAAGCGGAACTGGGATCTTAGCAAGAAAAGCAAACCAAGACCTTTAGAGTTAAACAGTAACCCGAACACACCATAACATCAACACACAGTAACAAAAACACCATCCTCCCGGAGCAGGATGAAGTTGCCAATAGACGCTGATCTTGGGTCAGTTTTCTATTTTCCCCACTCATTTATTTAAGATACTCTTTGGTCGTAGACCAATGACCGAACGTCAATGGCAATGGTCAAACACTCAGGCATTCAGACGATTTCTTTAGGTGCCAGAGAGTCCCATAAAAGAGACATTCTTTGGTATGGATTACCTTTGACCTTAGTACAACATGGCATGTGACCTGATGCCTTCTGGGGGTCCGGTGTCGCGGTCCCTGGAGAGGTCAAGCCTCGTTTCAGGGGTCAACTATCCTCCAACTTTGCTTCCTGTTGTGTGGGGCTCGTTGGATCAGGAGTAGGCTCAAAAAGGGTGCAAACTGAGACAAATGAAGCCTGCTGGGTATTTGGGAAGTGTCATGAACTGTTGTGAGTTTGTTTCTTTGTATCATATTTCAACCAGTCTATTTTAAACGGAAACGTGTTGTTTTTCCGTAGAGAGAGCAGGACGTCAACATTGGGGGAGGGTGAATAATATTATGTTAATTAACCTTGTGGCTAAAACACTGATTCTCAAAGAACTAAATTACTGTACAACATCATCTTTCCAGGTATCCCAGAAAACATACGCCAAGACAGATGTGTCATATCATGTGCGGACAAAAGGATAGTCACAAACCTAACATCTTTAAGTTCAGAGGTGTAGGGTGTGAGAAAAGTTGCTAAAGCAATTAGAGACCTGGGGGAGGATTGAGAGGAGGACGGGGGCGCTGGCGTGGGAATCCCCAGTTACTTCGACTGGAACGGTGGCCAGATGAATGCACTTCAGGGTCCGGGTGATGATTGGTTATGTAACTCTGTGTCCCGACACAGCTGTAGAACAGACCAGGGAGAAAATGTGTGTTCGACTGCATGCCATGTGTTTTATTTTGGATTTGGGGAAGAAGTCTGGAGTGAGGGTTGTGGATTAGTTTAGAGGTCTGTGTAGAGGGAGAAGAGGGTTAGAGGTCTGTGTATAACAGAGAGAAGAGGTTTAGAGGTCTGTGTATAAACAGAGAGAAGAGGTTTAGGGCTCTGTGTGTAAACAGAGAGAAGAGGTTTAGAGGTCTGTGTATAAACAGAGAGAAGAGGTTTAGAGGTCTGTGTATAAACAGAGAGAAGAGGTTTAGAGGTCTGTGTATAAACAGAGAGAAGAGGTTTAGGGTTTAGGGGTCTGTGTATAAACAGAGAGAAGAGTTTTAGAGGTCTGTGTATAGATAGAGAGAAGAGGTTTAGGGGTCTGTGTATAAACAGAGAGAAGAGGTTTAGAGGTCTGTGTATAAACAGAGAGACGAGGTTTAGGGGTCTGTGTATAAACAGAGAGAAGATGTTTAGAGCTCTGTGTATAAACAGAGAGAAGAGGTTTAGGGGTCTGTGTATAAACAGAGAGAAGAGGTTTAGAGGTCTGTGTATAAACAGAGAGAAGAGGTTTAGGGGTCTGTGTATAAACAGAGAGAAGAGGTTTAGAGGTCTGTGTATAAACAGAGAGAAAAGGTTTAGAGGTCTGTATAAACAGAGAGAAGAGCTTAAGGGGTCTGTGTATAGACAGAGAGAAGAGCTTAAGGGGTCTGTGTATAGACAGAGAGAAGAGCTTAAGGGGTCTGTGTATAGACAGAGAGAAGAGCTTAAGGGGTCTGTGTATAGACAGAGAGAAGAGCTTAAGGGGTCTGTGTATAGACAGAGAGAAGAGCTTTAGTGGGCTGTGTATAGACAGAGAGAAGAGTTTAAGGGGTCTGTGTATAGACAGAGAGAAGAGTTTAAGGGGTCTGTGTATAGACAGAGAGAAGAGCTTAAGGGGTCTGTGTATAGACAGAGAGAGGAGAAATGAAGGGGCCATCCCAGCTGGCTGTGGTAGTATGTGGATTATACTGGGATGGATAATGGACTTTGTTTTGGGGCAGACTGCAGGCCTCCCAGGCCCTATCGCCCTCCTGCTAACACTAACCAGATGCTGCTATGAGTGGGTCTGCTGAGGGTCTGCTGAGAGGGTTGATGTTGTCAACACACACACATAGGAAGTGCAAGCAGACACAGGCAGCCATACATACACACAAACACGCACATGAACGGACACACAGATGGATGTCGGCCTGAGAAAGACAGCAGAGAGCCCAGATTATTGGCCCTAGACAAACCGGATGTTACACAAGTTGTAGTTGATTGTTGTCAGCTTTGACAGAGAAATTTATCCAATGTTTTATGGGTCTACAGGAGATGTATTTGATGAAAACCACATGGTTCTGACCGGTTTTTGTTTACTTTAATGAGTGAAAGTAGCTGAACATGTGACAGTAAAATAGATATTCTTTCTTCCCGTACTCTGCCCCCCTCATTCTCTCTTTCTCTTCTCCCTATCTCCATCCCTCTCACTCTCTTTCCTACCTCCCTCCTTCCCTCTCCTCTCTCCTCCCTCCATCCCTCCCCCTGTCTTTCACTCCTTGCCTCCCCCTCTCTCTCCCTCTCCCTCTCCCTCCTTGCCTCCATCTCTCTCCTCCCTCCCTTCCTCCATCCATCCATCCATCCCCCTCCCTCCATCCACCCCTCTCACTCTCTCCTCCCTCCATCCCTCCCCTGTCTTTCACTCCTTGCCTCCCCCTCCCTCTCCCTCTCCCTCCTTGCCTCCATCTCTCTCCTCCCTTCCTCCATCCATCCATCCCCCTCCCTCCATCCACCCCTCTCACTCTCTCTAACTCCATCCCTCTCCCCCTCTCTCTCTAGGTGTGGCGTGACGCAGGGACCCAGGTGTTTTTCTCCTACGCTGTATGTCAGGGGGTCCTCACCTCTCTGGGCAGCTACAACAAGTATAACAACAACTGTTACAAGTCAGTGTGACACACCACTGCACACAGCTTCCCCTTCAAAACTCTATTTGAATTGTCACATAAAAACGAAAACATTTTCAAGTATGTCAACTGTGCTTGATTTAGTTTGCGCTTTACGAAAGGAACCAATGGAATAGTCCCAAAAGGGAAAAACTGCAGATCTCTTTTCTTTCCAAACAGTATCCTCTCACATTGATTTAGAGTAGCCTGCTAGGTCCCTCTTGACGTTATTTGAATTGGATCCCATAGACCTGGGTCAAACACATCATTATGTCACATGTTTTTCAACACTTGAGCTATGCTTGATATTGTTTGCTGTGTACAGAAGAACCAATGGAATGGTCCCAAATGTGCAAACTCCACACTAAGTCAAGAGCACCTGAAATACCTTCAAGTGTTTAGTTTGAACTAACTACAGCTAAAAGGACACTGGTAAGTGTAATTGATTATGTGTTTATTGTTCTTATGTACAGTACCCTCCTGTGAGGTCGCATAAGAAAACACATTTTACACACCTTGTTGTGTTCCAGGGAGTGATAGTGATTTTACACACCTTGTTGTGTTCCAGGGAGTGATAGTGATTTTACACACCTTGTTGTGTTCCAGGGAGTGATAGTGATTTTACACACCTTGTTGTGTTCCAGGGAGTGATAGAGATTTTACACACCTTGTTGTGTTCCAGGGAGTGATAGTGATTTTACACACCTTGTTGTGTTCCAGGGAGTGATAGTGATTTTACACACCTTGTTGTGTTCCAGGGAGTGATAGTGATTTTACACACCTTGTTGTGTTCCAGGGAGTGATAGAGATTTTACACACCTTGTTGTGTTCCAGGGAGTGATAGGGATTTTACACACCTTGTTGTGCTCCAGGGAGTGATAGTGATTTTACACACCTTGTTGTGTTCCAGGGAGTGATAGGGATTTTACACACCTTGTTGTGTTCCAGGGAGTGATAGTGATTTTACACACCTTGTTGTGTTCCAGGGAGTGATAGTGGTTTTACACACCTTGTTGTGTTCCAGGGAGTGATAGTGGTTTTACACACCTTGTTGTGTTCCAGGGAGTGATAGTGATTTTACACACCTTGTTGTGTTCCAGGGAGTGATAGTGATTTTACACACCTTGTTGTGTTCCAGGGAGTGATAGTGATTTTACACACCTTGTTGTGTTCCAGGGAGTGATAGTGATTTTACACACCTTGTTGTGTTCCAGGGAGTGATAGAGATTTTACACACCTTGTTGTGTTCCAGGGAGTGATAGGGATTTTACACACCTTGTTGTGCTCCAGGGAGTGATAGTGATTTTACACACCTTGTTGTGTTCCAGGGAGTGATAGGGATTTTACACACCTTGTTGTGTTCCAGGGAGTGATAGTGATTTTACACACCTTGTTGTGTTCCAGGGAGTGATAGTGGTTTTACACACCTTGTTGTGTTCCAGGGAGTGATAGTGGATTTACACACCTTGTTGTGTTCCAGGGAGTGATAGTGATTTTACACACCTTGTTGTGTTCCAGGGAGTGATAGTGATTTTACACACCTTGTTGTGTTCCAGGGAGTGATAGTGATTTTACACACCATGTTGTGTTCCAGGGAGTGATAGTGATTTTACACACCTTGTTGTGTTCTAGGGAGTGGTAGTGATTTTACACACCTTGTTGTGTTCCAGGGAGTGATAGTGATTTTACACACCTTGTTGTGTTCCAGGGAGTGATAGTGATTTTACACACCTTGTTGTGTTCCAGGGAGTGATAGTGGTTTTACACACCTAGTTGTGTTCCAGGGAGTGATAGTGATTTTACACACCTTGTTGTGTTCCAGGGAGTGATAGTGATTTTACACACCTTGTTGTGTTCCAGGGAGGGATAGTGATTTTACACACCTTGTTGTGTTCCAAGGAGTGATAGTGGTTTTACACACCTTGTTGTGTTCCAGGGAGTGATAGTGGATTTACACACCTTGTTGTGTTCCAGGGAGTGATAGTGATTTTTACACACCTTGTTGTGTTCCAGGGAGTGATAGTGATTTTACACACCTTGTTGTGTTCCAGGGAGTGATAGTGATTTTACACACCTTGTTGTGTTCCAGGGAGTGATATTGATTTTACACACCTTGTTGTGTTCCAGGGAGTGATAGTGATTTTACACACCTTCTTGTGTTCCAGGGAGTGATAGTGATTTTACACACCTTGTTGTGTTCCAGGGAGTGATAGTGGTTTTACACACCTTGTTGTGTTCCAGGGAGTGATAGTGATTTTACACACCTTGTTGTGTTCCAGGGAACGATAATGATTTTACACACCTTGTTGTGTTCCAGGGAGTGATAGTGGTTTTACACACCTTGTTGTGTTCCAGGGAGTGATAGTGATTTTACACACCTTGTTGTGTTCCAGGGAACGATAATGATTTTACACACCTTGTTGTGTTCCAGGGAGTGATAGTGATTTTACAAACCTTGATGTGTTCCAGGGATTGCGTGGCACTCTGCATTCTCAACAGTGCCACCAGCATCTTTGCTGGATTCGCCGTCTTCTCCGTACTGGGATTCATGGCTCACTCACTTGACGTGGACATGAATGAAGTTGTTAAAGGAGGTGGGCCTCTTTCCTCCACATCCCCCTCTTCCTCGTCTTTATCCCTTTTTCAAAGTCACACTCCTTACTGCAGAGGTCAAGTTTGTCAACACCTTGATATAGAATGCGAATCCTTCATTTCTGTTATATATCGTGTGAAGCTGGGATCTCCAACTCTGGTCCTAAAAATGTACTAGGTGTGCAGGTGTTTGTTCCAGCCCAGCAAAGATATATTTGATCAAACAAATTGTGGTGCAGACTGAAGACTATAATTAGTTGATGTGACATAGGTATGTTAGTGCTGGGGCGGAACAAGAGCCTGCATTCCCAGTATCTCCCAGTAGAGATGGAGAAGCCTGTGCTATAGTTACGATACTGCTCACTGTCATAACCAATAATGGCCACAAGAGGGCCCTTCAGCCCAATGCACCACACCATAAAACCTCTATCACAACTGGTCTCCTCCACACAGCATTAAGACACATCAACAGCAGAACAAATCCATATGCATTTTTCAGTCCGGTGATATTTACCTGCAAATATGAATAAATGAATGTGTGTGTGTGGGCTGTTTCCCACAGGACCTGGTCTGGCTTTCATCGCCTATCCCAAAGCCGTGTCCCTGCTACCAGGGGCCCAGTTCTGGGCCATCCTCTTCTTTCTTATGGTTATCTTACTGGGTCTGGACAGCCAGGTACTATACAGGGACGTGTGTGTGTGTGTTTGTGTGTGTGTGTTTGATAGAGTTGTATTGAATTTATTAAGCTTAAATCAGGTAATGTGTCATTTTCAGTTGACAGGATACATCTTTGTGCATGTGTGTGTGTTGTGAACATATTGTGTGTGTTCCCTCCCAGTTTGTGTGTGTAGAGAGCTTGGCCACATCCATCACTGACATGTTCCCTGGTGTACTGCGGAGGCCTGGCCGGAGAGAGATCTTAGTACTAGTCATCGCTGTAGTCTGCTTCCTACTGGGTCTGCCTCTCATCACGGAGGTAGGAGAGAGGGAGAGAGGGAGAGAGGGAGAGAGGGAGAGAGAGAGGGAGAGAGGGAGAGAGAGAGGGAGAGAGGGAGAGAGAGGGAGAGAGGGAGAGAGAGAGAGAGAGAGAGCGAGAGGGAGAGAGGGAGAGAGTGAGTGGTAACAGAGAGCTATATAGAGGGTGGGAGACAGAAAAAGAGAGATGGAGGGAGAGAGAGTGGTGTAAGAGAGCTATATATAGGGTGGGAGACAGAGAAAAAGAGAGATGGAGGGAGAGAGGGAGAGAGAGAGAGAGAGAGAGAGAGAGAGAGATGCTAGTAAACTCTTCAATAGCAATAGGAACAGAAGTTCACCTCTGACATCCATGTCCTCCTGCCCTTCCCATCAGAATGGGATAGTCCTCTTTCAGTTGATTGACTCGTACGGCCCCAGTGGGACCAGTCTGCTGTTCATTGCATGTTTTGAGTGCATCGCCGTCGCCTGGGTCTACGGTGAGTGACGTCACTACTAACATGATTGTACAGACTATGTTTACTGTAGTTACTGTTCTAATCGTTAAAGTGAATCTATGCTCTAAGAGCCAGTTTCCTGGACCCAGGTGAAGCCTGGTTCTGGACTAAAATGCTATTTTTAGGAATATTGTCCATTGGGCATGCTATTTAGTCCAGTACTACAATGGACAGTCACAAGCAGTCACAACATGTTCATACCTGTACAATAAGTGTTTCCATACATTCACCGTAACATTACGTCTCAATTGAAGTTCTATTACCAGTTCTATTACCAGGGAAGTGGGACACATGGTAGACCACTGTGTCTCAGCATGTTTTCAGTCAATCGAGGGGGGACCCATGTGTGTGAATGTTTCTATCAAGACGAAGAGATGGATCTCCACTAAAAAAGAAAGTGTGGATGGATTGGCTTTGCAGGTGCGAACCGTTTCCTTGACAACATTGAAGACATGATAGGCTACCATCCTTTCCCTTCGGTGCTGAAGTACTGCTGGCTGTTTGTGACACCACTCATCTGTGGGGTGAGTAAGATAGACACCTGTGTCATCTCTCTCTCGCTCTCTTTTCATCTTTCTCTCTGCGTCTTTCTTTATGCTCATGTTCTCTTTCTTCATTATCTCTCTCCTGCTTTCATCTTGTTCTTTTTCTTTCTCTGTACCTTTTGCTCTCTCTCTCTCTCTCTCTCTCTCTCTCTCTCTCTCTCTCTCTCTCTCTCTCTCTCTCACTCTCTCTCTCTCTCTCTCTCTCTCTCTCTCACTCTCTCTCTCTCTCACTCTCTCTCGCTCTCTGCCTTTATCTCTCTCTCTCTCTCTCTCTCGCTCTCTCTCTCTCTCTCTTTATCTCTCACTCTCTCTCTCCCTCTCTCTCTTTATCTCTCTCTCGCTCTCTTACTCTCTCTCTCTCGCCCTCTTTCTCTCTCTTTCTCTTTCTCTCTCTTGCTCTCTCTCGCTCGCTTTCTCTCTCTCTGCATCTGTCTTTATCTTAATGTTCCCTGTTTCTCCCTCGTGGTCTGTCTCTCCCTTGTGGTCTGTCTCTCCCTTGTGGTCTCTCTCTCCCTTGTGGTCTCTCTCTCCCTGGTGGTCTGTCTCTCCCTTGTGGTCTCTCTCTCCCTGGTGGTCTGTCTCTCCCTTGTGGTCTCTCTCTCCCTGGTGGTATCTCTCTCCCTCATGGTCTCTCTCTCTCTAGTTGTCTGTCTCTCCCTCGTGGTCTCTCTCTCCCTCGTGGTCAGTCTCTCCCTCGTGATCTCACTCTCCCTTGTGGTCTCTCTCTCACTCGTGGTCTGTTTCTCCCTTGTGGTCTCTCTCTCCCTCATGGTCTCTCTCTCCCTCGTGGTCTGTCTCTCCTTCGTGGTCTCTCTCTCTCTCCTGGTCTGTCTCTCCCTCGTGGTCTCTCTCTCCCTCGTGGTCTGTCTCTCCCTTGTGGTCTCTCTCTCACTCGTGGTCTGTCTCTCCCTTGTGGTCTCTCTCTCCCTGGTGGTCTCTCTCTCCCTCGTGGTCTCTCTCTCCCTCGTGGTCAGTCTCTCCCTCGTGATCTCTCTCTCCCTTGTGGTCTCTCTCTCCCTTGTGGTCTCTCGCTCCCTCGTGGTCTCTTTCTCCCTCGTGGTCTCTCTCTCCCTCGTGGTCTGTCTCTCCCTGGTGGTCTCTCTCTCCCTCGTGTTCTCTCTCTCCCTCCCTCTTCCTTCTAACTTGGCATTAAAACACCTATGTATTCCTTCTATCCACAAATGACATTTGTTGATCACTATCTTTCTAATACCCTTTTCACAATACCGAGCCAAACTAAGCCGTGCTGTACTGGAATGGCCTGGAAAGCACAATCTGAAAATAAAATATCCCAGCCAGCACAGTACAGTTCTGGCTGGCCCTATAGTGGGAATCAGGTTTAGTCGTCAGTATCCAAGGCTAACCTTCATCTCCACCTCTTCCTGGTTCTCCTCAGATCACCCTGGTGTATGACACACTGACCAGTTCATCAACCAATCTAAATCTAGAGTACGCACCTGGGCCCTGGGCCTCCCGAGTGGCCGCTCTCCTCATCCTCACCCCGCTGATGTGTATCCCTGTCTACATCCTGCTGTGTCTGTGGAGGGTGAGTGTCTATACCTCACCTACCGTCACTCCATCATCATCACCCACCAGGCACTTACTGGGTGTCTACTCATAGATGTCTTGGTTTAGGGGTGGGTGGGGGGAGGTGTATGTGTATATATTTTAATATCTGTGTGTGCGTCTGTGGGTGTGTGCATGAATGTGGGTATTGTGGTTTTTCTTCAGTGTTTTGACCATGTCCTTCCTCCCAGAATCCTAAAGGGATGACCACTGCCTCCAGTGACCTGCGCCAGGCACGGCCACACCAACCCAGACTCACCGTGTGTGAGCGTGTCATTATCGAGGGACAAGAGAAACCCCCCAGGAACGCAGGGGATCGGGATGAGAAGCTGGCCATGGAGGAGAACAGTGGAGTCTAGTGTTGATGACATCATAGAACCTCGACTGTCAGGGTGCCGGACTGCCTGGTTGGTCTATGGGTTGTATTCATTATGACGTCAGGTAGCCTAGCGGTTAAGAGTGTTGTGCCAGTAACCGAAAGGTCAACTGGTTCGAATCCCCTAGTCAAAAAGATACAAAATCTAATGCGCCCTTGAGCAAGGCACTTAACCTTAATTGTTCCTGTAAGTTGCTCTGGATAAAAATGTCTGCTAAATAACTCAAATGTAAAAATTTGCCACCAAATGGAAGAAAAAGGACTGAAAAAGGAGGGACAACTTTAACTTGTTCAATAAAAAAAAGAGGCACATTTTCTATGAAATGCTTCGCTATGCTCTAATAAATACAACCCAGGCTTCAACTGACCAGACTGGATGGCAGATACAGCAGGGCAACACCAACAAAACAAATGATTGACATTTCAGATGCATCATGCTACACATGTTTACACCTGCTCTTGAATATTCAGAGGAGTTTTCTCTCTGTTGTATCTGTTTTTGTTTACTTTTCCTCCTGGATTGTATTTTTTTATACCATTTTGATAACTGAGTCCAGAACCCTTTCATATACCTCATATGTTACGGAACCTTGTATGTTTCTATGTACTTGCCCTATAAACAACCTCCTCATAATAAATTAAAAGGTTTTCTGTTTGTTTACTTGTAACCTTTATTTAACAAAAATTCTTATTGACAATGCCGGCCTACACCGGCCAAACCCAGACGACGCTTGGCCAATTGTGCACTGACCTATGGGACTCCCAATCACAGCCGGTTGTGATACAGCCTGGATTCAAACCAGGGTGTCTGGAGTGACGCCTCTAGCACTGAGATGCAGTGCCTTAGACCGCTGCGCCACTCGGGAGACCCCAAATATCCTAATGACTGATACCCGTTGTATTATTCAACATATTTTCAGTGTACATGGTGTCCATGTTGTTACTTTCCGTCGATATCTCGGTCTGAAACAGCAAGCGGCCAGGCTCAACTTGTTCCCACTGCCAATTACAAATCAATCTATTCTAAACAGGACTTTCCCCTGCTCCTACAACACAAAACACCATGTTGTTCACCAATACCATACCTCGCCCTCCCCTCTTGCCCATATGTACAGACCTGGGTTCAAAAACTACTCAAAATGTAATTTCAAATAATTGATCTGTGCTTGATTGAGTTTGCCTGGCTTAATGGACCCATAGAATAGTCCCAACCTGTTAAACCCCGCCCACCTGGTACTCCAGGCAGACAAGAGCCAACACTCAAAGATTTCAAATAATATTTGAACTGAGGTCTGACACTGTATGAACTTGGACAACCTACAGTATATTTGTTGGTGGGTAAATATGTGATGTCACAGGGGGCACGGGAGGCGATGCCGGAATGGGATCCTATCGTCTCTTTCCTGGTTCTGTGTCTCTGTCATCAGGCCACTGCTCATCCGGGGCTGCCATCCATGTAATCTGAAGCGGCATTCAATTAACTGGCAATTCATCTATACGTCCTTGGGCTCCTCTCAATACCATCCGCACTGTGGAATTGTGGTACCTAACCTTGGGGCAACACCTCTCTGTCGGCCAATTAGAATTTGCAATTTGTTGTTGTCGTCAGGTAATTAAATATGAGGAAGTGATTGTTGGGGGCCAATGAGAATGCTAGGCTTGTGTGAAGGATCCAGTCAGCAGGCCAATAAGAGGATGGGGATTACGGGTGGGGGAGTTATTTAAATTCAAACCACCATTTTGGATGGATGTGTTGGCTCTAGTTAAGGGTCACTAGGGGCCTCAGGGAAACCGAGAACAAGAGGCCAGGAGGTCCATCCAACTAATTACAGTATCTGCTCATCCACATTGACTGGTCATTCTATCCCCACTTCTTTCCATGCATACACACTAGAAGTAAAACATATGCTAAATATAGTATCTTCTAATTAGACCATCACATCACTTTGGTGTCTAATTTGGAACCTGTGGAATATAGACCATTCTGGTACAACCAACCCTGGAATTGATCTAGTGTCAACAACACAATTCGCACTCCAAAGGCTAGCGTTCTGAACATTACCCTAACTAAACTGCACGAAGCTAACCAACACCGCTACACCTGCACCAACAACATCCAAGTTTTAATTCAGTTCTGAATCCCTAACATTGTGCCATACTGCTGTCTGCAAATCACCAATGAGGATGCTTGTTCCCACATGTACCCAAACTAACAGTGAGGATGCTTGTTCCCACATGTACCCAAACTAACAGTGAGGAGGCTGCAGTCCAAAATACATTGCTCTCTGATAGCTGTGACTTCACTGAATGAGAAATACGTTGAGTGTAAATTGTGTTTTGGACAGTGTGATACAGTGTAGTACAGGATGATCTCCGTTCCAGACTATCCTATCAACGGGACCTGAAAAACTGTAATATCCTATGTTTCTCAGAGTCATGGCTGAGCAAGGACATGAATATACATCTCACTGGTTTTTCTGTTCATAGTCAAGACCAGACGGCAGACTCGGGTAAGACAAAGGGAGGAGGGGTGTGTCTCTTTGTTAAGAACAGCTGGTGCACCATTTCTAATGTTTTTACTCTCCTGAGTTAAAATACCTCATTTATAAGCTGCAGACCATCCTATTTACAGAGTGAGTTCATCTATATTTTTCATAGCTGTCTATTTGCCGCCACAAACCAATGGTGGCACTAAGACCGCATACCAGAATCTGTATAGGGACATAGACAAGAAACAAGAAAACGGTCATTCAGAGGCAACGTTTCCCAAGGCCGGTGATTTTAATGAAGGGAAACAGATTTTTTTTAAACCTCATTTTTATCACCTCTGCAACTAGAGGCGACAAAACTCTAAATCACTTTTACTCCACACAAAGAAACACATACAAGGCCGTCCATCACCTTCCCTTTGGGGAATAAGACCATAACTCTATCCTCCTGCTTACAAGCAAGTTGTCCAATGAAGCTAATGCAAAGCTACAGACTGGAATATGTTCCGGGATTCATTCGATGACATTGAGGAGTTTACCACATCAGTCACCGGCATCATTAATAAGTGCAACAACAACATCATCCCCATAGTTACCATACATACCCCCAACCAGAAGCCATGGAATACAGGCAACGTCTGCACTGAGCTAAAGGCTAGAGCTGCCGCTTTCAAGGAGTGGGACACTAATCCGGTCTCGCTATAACCTCCGATAATTCACTAAACCTTGCTGGTTCTGGCGCTCAATGGATTTGGCAGGGCTTGCAAACTATCACAGATTACAAAGGGAAACCCTGCCACGAGCTTCCCAGCGATGTGAGCCTACTAGACAAGCCTTCTATGCTTGCTTCGCGGCATGCAACACTGAACCATGCACGAGAGCACCAGCTGTTCCGGACGATTGTGTGATCTCGCTTTCTGTAGCCGATGTGTGTAAGACCTTTCAACAGGTTAACGTTAACAAGGCAGTGGGACCAGACAGAATACCAGGACACGTAGTAAGAGCATGCGCTGACCAGCTGGCAAGTGTCTTCAATTACATTTTCAACCTATCCCAGACCACCGTAGTCCCCCAAGAACGCCAATGTCTAAATTACTATCATCCCATAGCACTATTGCCATCTATAGCCATGAAATGCTTTGAAAGGCTGGCCATGGTTCACATCAACACCATCATCCCAAACACCCTGGATACACTCCAATTTGCATACCGCTCCAACAGATGCACAGATTACACCATCTATATTGCACAGCAAACTGCCATCACCCACTTGGACAAAAGGATGCATATGTAAGAATGCTATTCATTGACTAGAGCTCACCATTTAACATTATAGTCCCCTCCAGGTTCATCACCAAATCCAGGACCCTGGGACTGAACTGCTCCCTCTGCAACTGGATCTTGGACATCCTGACGGGCCGCCTCCAGGCAGTAAGGGTAGGCAACAACACATCCGCAACACCGACCATCAACATGGGAGCTCCTCAGGGGTGTGTGCTTATTTCCCTCCTGTACTGCCTGTTACCCACGACTGTGTGACCGCACACTACTCCAACACCATCTTCAAGTTTGCTGACGACACGACAGTGGTAGGACTGATCACCGACAATGATGAGGCAGCCTATAAGGAGGAGGTCAGAGACCTGGAAGTGTGGTGCCAGGACAATAACTTCTCCCTCGACGTCAGCAAGATAAAGGAGCTGATCCGGAAATGGAGGGCTGAGCAGGCCCCCAACCATATCGACAGGGTTGTAGTGGAGCGGGGTTGAGAGCTTTAAGTTCCTCTGTGTCCACATCACTAAGGACTTAACATGGTCCACACTTCCAGGTGAGCTCTCTGCCATCCAGGACCCCTATACCAGGCAGTGTCATAGAAAGGCCCTACATATTTTCAAAGACTCCAGCCACCTAAGCCATATCCTGTTCTTTCTTCACAGCAAGTGGTACCAGTGCACTAAGTCTGGAACCAACAGGACCCTGAACAACTTCTACCCCCAAGCCATAAGACTGCTAAACAAGACCGCAAAATAGATAATCAAATGGCTACCCAGGGTACCTGCATTTACCCTTTTTTGCATTGCCTTTATGCACACACACTGGACTCTCAGACCACTCACACACACACACACTACATATGCACACACACTTTTACACTCACCACATAAGCTGCTGGTACTGTCTATTATCTATCCTGTTGCCTAGTCACTTTAAGCCTACCTATACAGTAACTATAATGATACAGGGTGAGGCCCAGATACAGACACGGGAGGCAGATGGTTTGAGTTTCTGATATTTATTATAAAACAAGGGGCAGGCAAGAGAATGGTTGTGGACAGGCAAAAGATCATAAACCAGATCAGAGTCCAGGAGGTACAGAGTGGCAGGCAGGCTCGAGGTCAGGGCAGGCTGAATGATCAGGCAGGCTCGAGGTCAGGGCAGGCTGAATGATCAGGCAGGCTCGAGGTCAGGGCAGTCAGTATGATCAGGCAGGCTCGAGGTCAGGGCAGGCTGAATGATCAGGCAGGCTCGAGGTCAGGGCAGGCTGAATGATCAGGCAGGCTCGAGGTCAGGGCAGTCAGTATGATCAGGCAGGCTCGAGGTCAGGGCAGGCTGAATGATCAGGCAGGCTCGAGGTCAGGGCAGTCAGTATGATCAGGCAGGCTCGAGGTCAGGGCAGGCTGAATGATCAGGCAGGCTCGAGGTCAGGGCAGGCTGAATGATCAGGCAGGCGGGCTAAATGTCAGGGCAGGCTGAATGATCAGGCAGGCAGGCTAAATGTCAGGGCAGGCTGAATGATCAGGCAGGCAGGCTAAATGTCAGGGCAGGCTGAATGATCAGGCAGGCGGGCTAAATGTCAGGGCAGGCTGAATGATCAGGCAGCCGGGCTAAATGTCAGGGCAGTCTGAATGATCAGGCAGGCGGGCTAAATGTCAGGGCAGGCTGAATGATCAGTCAGGCGGGCTAAATGTCAGGGCAGGCTGAATGATCAGGCAGCCGGGCTAAATGTCAGGGCAGGCTGAATGATCAGACAGGCGGGCTAAATGTCAGGGCAGGCTGAATGATCAGGCAGGCGGGCTAAATGTCAGGGCAGGCTGAATGATCAGGCAGGCGGGCTAAATGTCAGGGCAGGCTGAATGATCAGGCAGCCGGGCTAAATGTCAGGGCAGTCTGAATGATCAGGCAGGCGGGCTAAATGTCAGGGCAGGCTGAATGATCAGGCAGGCGGGCTAAATGTCAGGGCAGGCTGAATGATCAGGCAGGCGGGCTAAATGTCAGGGCAGGCAAAGGTCAGAACCGGGAAGACTAGAAAAACAGAGACTTGGAAAAAGCAGGAGCACGGAAAAACCACGCTGTTTGACATGACAAGACGAACTGGCAACAGACAAACAGAGGACAGGGAAGATGGATGACGCCTGGAGGGGGGTGGAGACAATCACAAGGACAGGTGAAACAGATCAGGGTGTGACAATAATGGCTATTGTATACTCAACAGATACATGATGTGGCCATATTATAATGTTCTCTGTACCTCATTATTTACAGGACTGGATAATCATTTGGAGCTGATTAGGTCATTTTTGACAATGACATCCAGGCTCCTGAGACTGACACTGCTCAAATAAAGCTACACAAGGGACACTGCTGAGAATAAATAACATCACTGTTTAGTCACTACAGTACAACACACACACACACACACACACACACACACACACACACACACACACACACACACACACACACACACACACACACACACACACACACACACACACACACACACACACACACACACACACACACACACACACAAACACACACTCTTTTTCTCTCTCTCTAGGCCATTTTCCAGCCTAGCAGATCGGTAGGCTAGGCTATTAAATGCTCTGCAGCCATGCAAAAGTGCTGAGTCAAAACCCCCATAATTAATAGATAAAAGTCAAGCATGTCATAGTGGTAATGTGTTGGTCACAACTTATATACTGTGCTATGAAACAATCTATAATGGTTCATTCAAACCATAATGGGGTGACCTGCATGCATAGGATAAATGTGGAATGTTTTTTTCCTGGTCTGGCACATTTAACGTATACAGGCAGATCACCCCATTTCAGCATGTTTAGCCGTTATAAATCGTTGCATACTGTATATAAAGTGTGAACAACACATTGCTGCTATGACATGCTCTTACAGCTGGGGTCACTGGGTCTGTAATGGTGTTAGCTAGCTCGGTATCATTGTGTCAGACAACCAACTGCCAAACCTCTGCGTAACCTCTGCATAACTTCAGTAACACAGATTTCATCCTCAATGTAAAAAATAGGAAAACCCATTTGCTTGCTGGCCACAACAATAAACAGGCTTGTCTACATTTCAGGCCCCATATAGTTTTACACTCGGGACAACATGGTTTCTGTGAGGGTCACCTTTAGTGCTGGTGTGCGTTTTTCTTCACAACACCACACAGTGCAGACTCATTCGTTGTTCAGTGGCGCCTGAAAGTGTCCCATCATCTTGTCAAAGGACGTACATACATCACTCTGTGGTCCTTCAGTCGGCCCGATACCCCATGTACACACACACACACACACACACACTTCACTCCGTGGTCCTTCAGTCGGCCGATACCCCATGTACACACACACACACACACACTTCACTCCGTGGTCCTTCAGTCGGCCGATACCCCATGTACACACACACACACACACACACACTTCACTCCGTGGTCCTTCAGTCGGCCGATACCCCATGTACACACACACACACACACACACACACACACACTTCACTCCGTGGTCCTTCAGTCGGCCGATACCCCATGTACACACACACACACACACACACACGCACACGCACACGCACACACACACACACACACACACACACACACTTCACTCCGTGGTCCTTCAGTTAGCCGATACCCCATGTACACGCACGCACACACACACACACACACACACACACACACACATACGCGCACGCACGCACACACACACACTTCACTCCGTGGTCCTTCAGTTAGCCGATACCCCATGTACACACACACACACACACCTCACTCCGTGGTCCTTCAGTTAGCTGATAGTGCTTGGCGCCTATACATCTTCATCAAAGCTTAATGGAGCCGGCAACTGTTTGCTGCTCTCAGCAAGAAATCACATCACAGAAAGCGGAGGAAATAAAAACTTGGATATGCTGCCGGACATTTCTGAGTGACCTGACGCCGTTGAACGAGAGCGTCTGTGACAAAATAAATGCCACAGTTTATAGGAGACAAAGAAAAGATCCGAAAGAGAGTGAGTGTGAAAAGGCTTTGATGAAAGTACTGCGGAAGAGAAAGTAAAGTACAACCTTTCCTCACAGACCCACAGTCATCAACGAACATATTCACAGCCATATTCTCTGTTCAATCAGCACAATTTCCCATTTGGAATTTCCCATATGATGGGGCTGTTAAACTGGGGAACCTTTTTCATTGAGCCGCATATTCCGAGGCATTAAAAGAGGTTATCTGGGGAGATTGAACATGCCTCAGGGTTTTGAGAGGTGGAGAGTGAGTGAGAAGTCTGTGGAAAGGTCCTGTAGGAGAGATACATTATGTTATGTTGCACTGCTCCAAATCCCTGTGAGCCGTAGATCAGACAAACTGTAAGGGAGACCTCTATTAGTCCTCAGCTCCCCCTCTCTTTAACTCTCTCTCCCTCCAACCTCTAAACTATCGTTGGCTGTTCTCTCTATCTTGACATAACTTCTTACTTGTTCTCCTTTTCTCCTCTCCAGACTCTCTCTCTCTCTTTCGCTCTCTCTATTTTTCTCTCTCTTTCTCATTCCAACTCCTCTACAAACTCTCTCCCCTTTCTTTCTCGTTTCTCCCTAAATTGCGCCAATAAAGGTTGTCTTTCTTTCTTCCTCCCGCTCCCTCTCTCCACCTTCCTCTCCCTATATCCCCCTTCCTACCCCTTCCTCTCCCTCGCTCCCCCTTCCTCTCCCTCTTTCCCCCTTCCTCTCCCTCTCTCCCCCTTCATCTCGCGCTCTGTACTTTAGGTGTCCCTACTGCTGGGCCCATTAGCAGTGGAGAGATTTATACTCCCGGTGTCCCCTGCTTCACCGGATGAAACCTCCACAATATTATCCTTTTATCTATGCATGCCAATCAGAGTGTGTGTGTGTGGACGCCATTGATTCTTGGCCAGGGCAGAGTGTGACCTGAATTAACACAAAGGCACAAGGATGCTGCAAAGACATTGCTTTTCACACACTTTCTGTTTTCCAAAGTCACAGACAGAACTGGAGAGCTGTATTTGTAACAGTTGAGTTTTATTGTTGGAATGTTAATGTGGAGAGAGAAATGAGAAATGAGCGAGTGACTAAAAGCTGTACATCCATTTGTTTTATTTTGTTGTAATACAGTTCACAGAAATCATCAATGGTTCAAATGATACCCCCACCCTTGCTGCAACAGTATTTGTAGATATACATTTGTGGGAAACTTGTTGTCAGAGTCCTTTAAGAACAGTGGGTTTGGAGTCAGGCGCAGAGAGCAGAGGGTTCGAATAAATGTATATTTTATTACCGGAAGAAAACGGTCACGCCCAAAACACAAGGCGCATCAACTGACCGGCCCGGCCCATACACAGGACCCAAATTAACAGTATAACAATCCCGCACAACAATAGGCGGGCCTAACAGGCTTAAATAGACAAAAATCAAGAAACAAAACAAGAGACAGGTGCAACTAATAAGACCAAACGAACAGAGAAGGAAAAAGGGATCGGTGGCGGATAGTAGACCGGCGACGACGACCGCCGAGCGCCGCCCGAACAGGCAGGGGAGCCACCGCCGGTGGGAGTCATGACAGTTGTCTCGCTAATGCACTTTTGGAAGTGACCTGTTAACCGGTTGCCATAGTGATTGCCTAGTTGCGAGGTTGTTATATAAAAATATAAATGCTATTACGGTTGAAATTACAAGATTAAAAAAAGGACTCCAGTTTTTTCTCTGTATTGCTCTGTATTGATCTGTATTGCACTGTATCGATCTGTATTGATCTATATTGAACTGTATTGCTCTGTATTGAACTGTATTGATCTGTATTGCACTGTATTGATCTGTATTGATCTATATTGCTCTGTATTGAACTGTATTGATCTGTATTGCACTGTATTGCTCTGTATTGATCTGTATTGCACTGTATTGATCTGTATGGATCTATATTGCTCTGTATTGAACTGTATTGATCTGTATTGCACTGTATTGATCTGTATTGATCTATATTGCTCTGTATTGAACTGTATTGATCTGTATTGATCTATATTGCTCTGTATTGAACTGTATTGATCTGTATTGCACTGTATTGATCTGTATTGATCTATATTGCTCTGTATTGAACTGTATTGATCTGTATTGCACTGTATTGATCTGTATTGCACTGTATTGCACTGTATTGATCTATATTGTACTGTATTGCTCTGTAAATGAGCATTTCTTTGGACAAGTCAAGTTTGGCACCTACCCCAACCCAGGCCTATTTCTGATTGGACCCGATCAGTGCAAGGTCACAGCACCGTGACTAAGTTAGTTGAACACTAATGGGAAGATAGTAAAATGTGAATTATAACAATACATATATATTCTATAACAATAACAATACAATAAGAATCTAGCTATAAACACAACATGGAGAGATGTAGATATCAATATATGAGGTCTGTAGATCTATTGGGAGAAACAATATCTCCTGTGTCTTGTACTTAGATAATGTTGTGAAACAACTCCTTAACGTTAAATGTTTTCTGCTCTGAAGCCAAAGTTAGAAACAAAGGGAAAATAAGCTGTCCCAAAAGCTTCACTGTGCAATGTTTACAATTGCTTTTCACAAAAAGTCTGTAGACATGTTATTTGTGGGGATTTTACTTCAGGGCCAAAATGTGTTTGTTCGCAGAACATCATTGTTCACATCTGACTTACACCTGGTCTAGTTTTTGCATATGATCGTTTACAGTTTGTTTTGTTTACTGTCCTGTCCTCAAAGAGCCAACCATACAGTATGTCTGACGCAGGCTTTCACAATAAACTTATTGATGAGAAGACAACCTCTGAAATACATCAGAACAGAATGGCACCAAGATACACTCTCAGTAAACAGTGCTTTGTACTCAGAGGACAGATGTCAGTCAGGAGAACAACAAGACATGTACAACCAGAACAACAAGACATGTACAACCAGAACAACAAGACATGTACAACCAGAACAACAAGACATGTACAACCAGAACAACAATACATGTACAACCAGAACAACAAGACATGTACAACCAGAACAACAAGACATGTAACAACAGAACAACAAGACATGTACAACCAGAACAACAAGACATGTACAACCAGAACAACAAGACATGTACAACCAGAACAACAAGACATGTACAACCAGAACAACAAGACATGTACAACCAGAACAACAAGACATGTACAACCAGAACAACAAGACATGTACAACCAGAACAACAAGACATGTACAACCAAACACCAAGCGTCATGCGGTTGTCTGGAGTTCAGTAAAGTTGACTTGATCGTTGAAGTAATGATTTTGTTTAACTCTCTACCTTTCTTTATTCTGTCTTTCTCGCTCATTCAAGATGGCCAATGCTAATAGGGATCCTTGGGACGTCCCTACCCTAAACCCTAACCATAACCTTAAACCCTACCCTTACCCTAAACCTAACCATAACCAAAAGGCTTACCTAACCCTAACCTTAACCCTTGCCTTAACCATTTTAAATGTAAACTTCAATGGGGTAGGGACATCCCAAGGATCCCGGAGAGCATTAAAAGACACGTACCGTACAACCGAACACCAAGCACCATGCTGTTTAATTGGATGTTAGGGTGTTATATTTTCTTCAACTAACCTCTCTCTCTCTTTTTGTCTCCCTTCTCTCCCCCTGTACCCCATCCCCATCTCTTTCTCTCATTCATTATTCTCAGAGCGACTCTCTAGCCTTGCTAAAGTAGCGGGATAATTAGCCTCCATTGATCACAGGGGCCACCAAAAGCAGATTGATGAAAACCAGCTCTGACAACACTAATTCTGCGAGCCATCAGCCAGAGAGTCCCAACTCCCACACAGATGACAAACTCTCACAAACCTCCAGCCGATGACTCCATCTCCTGATCTGCTATCGACAGGATCTGCATCTCAAATGACATCCTATTCCCTATATACTGTAGTCCACTACTTCTGAAGTGCCCTGGTCAACAGCAGTGGTCTACATAGGGAACCGGGTGCCATTTGGGATGCAGGCTCACTGTGGGCATTATTAGGCTCCCATTATGATTTTAATCTCTCCTTTTTTAATAAAAGCCTGTGGATAAACATGGGTTGCAGAGCTTGTCGTCAATGCCAAGGCTCTGTTGTGGCAGGTATTAATGTTCAATTAGCTCTAATTGGCTTGTATAATTGGATATGAGGGACAAGATATTGGAGTGAAGATGGTTCAGGAGAGATAGTGGAGGTCTCTGACGTCCTTGTGTGAAAGTAATCTCATTCCTTGGCTAGATGGATAGATGATAGATGAAGAAATTGTTTTACTATTGCTAATTCCTATGATCTAATGGCAACTTGGTAATGTGATAGAAAATTACACATTTACCTGATTTGTTTGAATTATAGTTTAGCATTATACTTAACAAATAGGAGATATTTCTGTCCTGTTAGTGTCTGTGTTTTTATGGTCTCCACTCTAGTTCCCTGCAGCTAATCTGGGCGTATGGTCACTAGAGATGGTTTGAGCTGACAAATGAGTTAAAGACTGCATTACATAGACAAGATGTGGTGGGTGTAACCGAGATAGAGATAGCCAGAAGGAGTTTAGAACAATTCCCCATTGTCTCTAAATCATCATTTCATCTGGGAAACTAAGCCAGGGTGGGGATAAGACAATAACCCACATGCAGATAACGACAGGATGAACCCAGAGTGGCTTATGATGCTCCTTGGTCTGCATGAGAGGTGTTGAACCAACCATGACTGAGCATTGTTAGTGTCAGCTATATATAGTACTCTGCATTGTGTAAAGATTAGGTTACTCGGTCCAACACTCAAGGGTGGGGGGGTCAACCAACATCATTATTGCAATAATAATCAATATTAATAAAGATGATTGTTTGAAGAAATGACCAAATCTCCCTCAGTACTGAATTTCCACGACAGCAATCAAACCATCAGTATCGTCACCTGTCTTGCAAAGCAGAACCATATCCCGCTATATCACCATTGATATATAACCAGGAACAGGAGTTTTCCCTGAGGTTCACCAGGTTACGTGGTCAGGAAGAAATCCTGGCCCTACATATAACTGTAAAAAAACTCATAACTGCTACCAGTCCATGTGGTCACTTTCAGATGGAGGGAGAGAGTTCTGGACAAGCCTTGCTGAAACAACACACTATGTATCTGGAAGACAGACTCAGCTCACACTGCAGAGAGAGTTCTGCTAGTGAGTCTCTCTCTCTCCCTCCACCCTGTCTCTCTCATTTCCTCCTGGAAGAGTGTGAAGTAGATAAAGAAG